>NW_015623452.1:315373-322764 GCF_001515625.1 Sinocyclocheilus rhinocerous | reverse complement strand
TCCAGTGTACTAGACAGACTTTAGCTGTTGCGGCGCAGACACTGTGTTACTCACCTATTGAGAAGAAACAAAGCAACCTTGGTGTCCGATCGCAGGCCTCGGTCCTTGAGTTCTCTCCGGCGCTGGAAAGCTGATCCGATATTTTCACGGGTCCTACTTCTTGCCTTATCTTTCCGCAGACGTTTTCCTCTTTTGTTTTTTTATCCGCCATCTCTATCTTTCTGTCGCTCGGCTCGGCTAAGTCCGTTCCCATGCACTGAAAGCTCTCTCCTCCACATCACGAGTAGACACGCCCCTTATTGCTGATTGGCTACAAGTTTGTTTTGCGATTCGGCCCGAATCAGTTTTCTAAAGTGTTTTTGAAAAATCACATACCCTGCCTTTGTTTTTGTTTTTTTTTAACTTTTTCTGTAGACTACACATAATAATTATATAATAATAATAATAATAATAAAATCCCATGTTTGTATCATTAACAAAATAAAATACGCACTATAAAAAGAGCAAAGTGATTAATGAAAAACAGAGCAAAATATTGGGACTTTACTAGTCCAATAGTCATCCAGAAAAGTTGGAAAGGTGAACCATGAAAGCTTGCATATATTTATATTGTACAATTAATGCAGACAATGCTAAAAACAGTTTCTTTGCATGACATATTTGTTTATGTTAGGGACCTCGGAGCAGTTCTCTACAGTTTTTGTTTGTATGTGAACATACCAAATGAACACTGTTCCAGCTCAGAAGTCTGCTGTGTTGTTGACATATAACAAGCTTTGTGAATGAGAATTGCTCTAGTTCCACTTCTTTGTCACATTTTTCACATATAAGGTAGAGTCCAACAGTCAGACCACATGTGAAAACACCATTTAGCCTTTTTCTAATTTAATTTAAAAAGTTATTACAAATTATAATATTAGTGTAACAATGAGTAAAAATGTGAATAAAAAATTACCCGCTGAATAAAAGAAAATCAGACCTTCCACAAATTTCACAGATGTGATTAGAGCAAAATCTTTTTTTTTTTTTTTTTTTTTTTTCAAAATACTAGATATTGGGGGACAAAGTGAAATTTTTTTTCCTGGATTTTCAATATGGTCCCAGACCTTTGGACAAGTAACCATACAAAGATAAAAACACAGAAACACTGGGACAAAGTTTGCTGACAGGGTAATTTTCCTCCTGCTGTCACCATATAAAACAACTGACACTGAGGTCATGTGGCCGTGACTAGTTAACACAGGCTCAAAGCGTCAACTAGAGGTGAACCTAGACTCTTTCAGCACAACCCCTAGTCTATAAATCAAAACACACACACAAACAAACAGTGACACTTCACGTAATTAAATACCAGTCAAGTTCAATTCACTCAAGTCATCTGTGTTGTTCTAGGGTGTGTGTGTGTGTGTGTGTGTGTGTGTGTGTGTGCGTGTGTGTCTGTAGTGAGGAATACAGTCCCAGAGACAGGCAGACAGAGTTGCAAATTAAACAAGAACTATGGCTGCTTGAGCAATTTTTGTTTTAAATATTGCCATTCTCTCTTTCACACCCTGTCTCTCTCTTTCTCTCTCTCCGGCCTCCAGACTTAATCCAGAGCTGTCTAACCATCTGCCTAATTTTATCTTAAAATGCACACTGAAGTTTCCTTCTCCGCTCTGCACATCACACCCCCATCATATGATCCTTTTATTCAGCCCAAAATTTTTTTTTTTTTTTTTTTTTTTTCAAAATACTAGATATTGGGGGACAAAGTGAAATTTTTTTTCCTGGATTTTCAATATGGTCCCAGACCTTTGGACAAGTAACCATACAAAGATAAAAACACAGAAACACTGGGACAAAGTTTGCTGACAGGGTAATTTTCCTCCTGCTGTCACCATATAAAACAACTGACACTGAGGTCATGTGGCCGTGACTAGTTAACACAGGCTCAAAGCGTCAACTAGAGGTGAACACTCACTCTTTCAGCACAACCCCTAGTCTATAAATCAAAACACACACACAAACAAACAGTGACACTTCACGTAATTAAATACCAGTCAAGTTCAATTCACTCAAGTCATCTGTGTTGTTCTAGGGTGTGTGTGTGTGTGTGTGTGTGTGTGTGTGTGTGTGCGTGTGTGTCTGTAGTGAGGAATACAGTCCCAGAGACAGGCAGACAGAGTTGCAAATTAAACAAGAACTATGGCTGCTTGAGCAATTTTTGTTTTAAATATTGCCATTCTCTCTTTCACACCCTGTCTCTCTCTTTCTCTCTCTCCGGCCTCCAGACTTAATCCAGAGCTGTCTAACCATCTGCCTAATTTTATCTTAAAACGCACACTGAAGATTCCTCCACCGCTCTGTGCATCACACCCCTGTCATATGATCATTTTATTCAGCCGTGACCTCCTCAGACAGACCAGTCTAAAAAACGGCCCACATCTGCGCACCCAAACACGCTCCCTGCCGCCCATCTCTGAGTCTGGGCCTGTTCGACTGTACCGGCAGCCTTCCAGAGAATTCTCCAAGTGCCAGGATGAACACATGGCGACAATATTTCAAGGCGATTACGATTACCAAGAGCTCTGGCGACAATCAGGCATTGGATTACGCCGTTACTGTGCCTGATCTTTAAAACAAAGGTGGGCTAAGCCGTGGAAACTGTGAGGAATCCCACACGCATGTACAAAACGTGTACACACGAGGCGAACGTGCGACTAATCTGGGAGGACTAAATGGAATCAGTGGGTCTGCCGCGAGCTGTCAATCATCCGGCGTGTGGGAGGAGTCAGCCGCGGGGTCAGGGAGGATCCAGTCGGAATTTATGAGGGTATGATGGCATCGTCAAGGACTGCAGGCGAGCAGGCGGGTCGGGGGGGGCATCAAGGCCGAGGGACACGCGGAAGATACGGAACATGGATTTTGATCCGCAGACCTTCCCAGGCCGTGGATTACACCACAGCACACCCGTTTGCATCAGCCTCTCTCCCTCCAGAGAAAGAAAGAGAAGCTGACAGGAAAGAAAGTGGAAAGAGGAGCAAGAAGGGGCGGAAAGGACAGAAACGCAGCAAGAGAAGATGAGAATAGCTCCTTGCGTGATTTTTCTGTGGGCTGCGGGGTTTGAGTGGGACAGCAGGAGTGAGTTGAGGTAAAGCAGACTGGACTGGCCCAAATCCTTCAGTCCTAAACACTGACACACACACAGGCTTTGTTCCAAAAACCTAGTAAGCTGCCTACCTAGACAGCATGTTAAGGCATCAAAGGTGCAGCCCTGACAGATTTGCGTGCAAATATGCCTACTTCCATATAGTAGGTGAAAAATGCTATGTGAAATGAGTAGTATTTTTAAATTCATAGTATTCAAAAGACAGGAGGTGAAAAGGAAAACCTAACCCGATAACCTACTATTTCCGCCGAGATACCGAAGTGTGTATCTGATGGATTGTGACAAGCTCACTAAAAAGATGGCAGATAAGTCAACAGAAATTTTGATTATAGATAATCATTTCATGACTTTTTAACCCAATGTTTATGTGTGCTTATAGCATACAGACTGTGCATGTGCATTAACTAGTATGACTAGCCTAAAATTCTTGAAAAGTAAATTTGACAAATAGTTTTGGAGATTTCAGTCTTATCCTACTCAAGTAGATATTAGCTGTATTTGTGTGCCGAGATGCGCTATCCATTCACACTGTCAGAAAAAAACTGCTAAAAATTTTATCTTTAGGGGTACAACAGCTTATCACTGATGCAGTACACTTAAAGGGACAACTTTGTACCTTATCTACCCCTAAAAGGTGCATATTAGTAGTATTAAAATTACTACCATGATGAACCTTTCAGGGATAAATATGGTACAAAGATGTTCTTTAGAAGGTACTGCCTCGGTGACAAGCTGCTATGCCCTTAAGGTACAATTTTTACACACTTTCCCTGAGAGTGTATGGCAGTCAAGAGAACAGACTTGTCCAAATCAGCCACTTATGAGGTTCCATTTCTGCTAGAATGCAGCTGCCTATTTAGACATTAGATAGCAAGGCAGAAAGGGATTTAAAACTGAGCTACGGTGATCAGTTACTGCAAGGCTCCATTGAAGATGTGCTGATCTGGATGGAGAGATCACGCTAAAGGAGAGGGTCTAAAAGCCTAGACAGAGAGATCATATTAAATGTGCAGTTGTGCGCTGGAGGTGTAGAAGCCGCAGTGTATTTGTGTGTAATGAGCTCATGTTCTGTTGTCCCAGCTAAATAAAGCCTGAAGGCACCATCTCTCTCACTCTCTGTCTCTGACTTTTCCATCCACCTCTCTCTCCACCTAAAATGCTGTCTTTGTTTTTCCTTGTTCTTTTTAGAACAGAGCTTCTTTCTTTAGTTAACGCAATGGCATAATTAGGCGTTCGTTTAAAGAGATAGTCTTCATTTAGCTTTATGCATTCTCTCTGTCTCTCCAAGCGCCTTCCGCACGGCTCGTTCCTTCCCAACAGAAAGCCAATTATGTGAAGTTTATGTGGCTTTGCCAGCCAAATATAGGCAAGACCGTTATGATAACATGCATGAGTCATAATCTGTGTGTGTGAGTGTATGAGTGTGTGAAGCTATAAAGACACCCATGGTGCATCTAATGAGATGAATGTTGCTTATGTATTTGTTGTTTACTTATACACAACTCTAACACTATGAATACTTTTTGATCAAGACTGCTGCTGCTGCGAAAAATGCCTGTTCCTCTTCCAAATCCAGTAGGTCAAAGGTCACTGGCAGTCAGCTTGGGGAGCTTGAACCTGATTGGCCATTCCATTGTCAGTCTGTAACAACGACCTGCCTCATCTCAAACAATTTGTCCTGGACACCGATTCTGTTTATTTTTTATTCAGAGATATTTTGATTCAGAGACAGAGATTATCTATTAGCGATGGAATGCATTAAAGGCACCGGATCAGTTGAAAGCACCCAGCATGCGGACACACACGCAGCAGGTGAGCAGCCAGCTGTCATATCCTCACGCCTAGTCCAGGGAACATTTCTCTGACATTTCAGGAGCGGCAGAGACAGCCGAGCAGAGCTGTGTGAAATGGCGGCGTGAGCGTGATCTCCAGACACACACATACACACACACACAAGTGTGGTGGATTCAGGGGTTTGAAATGGCGACCGGACAGCCATCTCTTCATAATCACTCAAATCCACACACACTTATCCACCCACTCATACACACACTAACACACTCGCAGTCTTCTCTAGATATTATCTCCTCTGATTAGCATAATCTAATCAATTTCACAAAATTGTCTTTTAATTACCAGGAGCTCCTCCGGTGTGAAACCCTCGGAGGGCCGTGGAGGAGAGAGATCTTCAGGCGCCCCTCACCGGTTCATTGGCACCTGCTCTTTGCCTGTACATGTTTGTTAACCAAATGTTAACACGGTAGCATTAGCATTACGCTGTTTCATTGGTTTAATGGTAGCTAAAAATAATCCTGGACCGATTACAAATCTTCCTCCAAAAAAGATTTTCTACTTTAACACAATTTATGGCCGTTCAATCACTCTTTGTTTGATTATGAGATTTTGAAGTGTTTACAGGCAGAGACTAAACACAAGTGTGGTGGATTCAGGGGTTTGAAATGGCGACCGGACTGCCATCTCTTCATAATCACTCAAATCCACACACACTTATCCACCCACTCATACACACACTAACACACTCACAGTCTTCTCTAGATATTATCTCCCCTGATTAGCATAATCTAATCAATTTCACAAAATTGTCTTTTAATTACCAGGAGCTCCTCCGGTGTGAAACCCTCGGAGGGCCGTGGAGGAGAGAGATCTTCAGGCGCCCCTCACCGGTTCATTGGCACCTGCTCTTTGCCTGTACATGTTTGTTAACCAAATGTTAACACGGTAGCATTAGCATTACGCTGTTTCATTGGTTTAATGGTAGCTAAAAATAATCCTGGACCGATTACAAATCTTTCTCCAAAAAAGATTTTCTACTTTAACGCAATTTACGGCCGTTCAATCCCTCTTTGTTTGTTTATGAGATTTTGAAGTGTTTACAGGCAGAGACTAATGACTAAAAGTCAGGCTGTAAACACGCTCTTAATAAAACTAGCCCCGTGTAGCAGTGAGTAATCACGGCTGATCCTGCCAGTTTGCTCGTGTGAGCGTGTGTGTTTGTGATCGTGTGTGTGTACTTTGCCCGTGTGGGAAATGATTAACATCCAGTGACTCACAACCCCCAACAATAACACGGAGAGGTAAGACAACACACACAGACGAGGTAAACACACAAACACGCTAAATCTAGGCCGCACAACACACTGCCCGCATCCACCACATCCTCCTGCGAGAGCTAAAAACCACAGCGCGGGATGACATGAAAGCCGTTTTAGCTCAAATACGCGAGAGTTAACAAGTGAAGGTCTGCATCTGAACAAACTCGAGCGGAAATCCGACCGTCTATCTCTCTCTTGGGAGAGAGATTGTCCTCAGGGAACTCTTGCTCAAACAGCGGACTGTGTGACTCGGTTGTGAAATTTATCAAGTTTATTTCGTTACAAAACAACCAACGGAGAGAGTGACACTTTAACTGGTAACTTTTAACCTACACACATCCGTCAAATCAGACTCGGCCACTTCTACAGAAGCACTCTATTCTTGTGCTTTTTAATATAGTTTTGTCATGTTTATTGAGTTTATCTGTTATAGCTGTCACTAATATACATACGAAAAGCTATTAAGGGTCAGCCTCCTCTTCCCTGGCCCTTTAAGACCCTCATCGCATGGCCTGGGACAAAATACAGAAGTACTTCTGACACAAGGTGAATAAAGGGCCATTTACACAGAACACGCATTCCACTGCATTACTTTTCCATTATTTCTATATAAGCATGCACTAGATGGACATATTTGACCACTGTGTTCACATCTCATGTCTTTTTCTGTTTTGTTTTTTTTCATTCCACTGTTCACAATATGCATTTTTGTGTTGAAAATGTGTAAATGGCCTCTAAAGGTGCAACAGATTCAGCAAATGCAAGCCGATAAATGTCTATGTGCCATGGCTGACAATGTTTCTCTCTTTCGAAGATTCACTTAAATCGCCTTCGGAGCCAAATACAAACCGGCAGGGAAAATCAGGCTGAGGTCAATATAATCTAAAAATGATTTTACACTGAGCTTTATCTGAAGGGAGAAACAGTGAGAGACAGACAAATCAAAAGAAACAGACAGAGTTCCCTCTGATTACTCCTCATCCCTCCTTCTATATACTCTTTCCCTGTCCTCCCCCTCTCATCTGATCATTTCATCCAATCAAGGTCCCTCACAGCTGCCACACACAGATGTGGACGCTGAACCCAATTCAAGCTTGAGAGAGAGAGAGAGAGAGAGAGAGAGAGAGAGA
>NW_015623452.1:260425-311970 GCF_001515625.1 Sinocyclocheilus rhinocerous | reverse complement strand
GAGAGAGAGAGAGAGAGAGAGAGAGAGAGAGAGAAAAGGAGAGAATAAACCTTAAAGCAGCTGCGTGTGACAATGGAAACAACAAACAGCTAAAATGCTCACACACTCTTTAAAACACACATTGTCGCCCCTCACACACACACACACACACACACACACACACACAGTGTTCATACATTGTGTCCATCTACACAGTTTTGATAAGCTCCTCTCTGTGAGATAGCAAGACACTTAGAATTCAGTTTGAGGAATAACAGACGTTCTCTGCTGTGGACTGCACCACAAGCACTTACTATTGGCCTGTTTTATCTGTTTCCAAATGAATTAATCCAGTCTAAACCGAATCCTGCCCCAAACAAATCCTGCTCACAATCAATCCTTGGGGATATGAGGTGACTACAAGGAGCTCTAAACCCTGGCCATGTAAAAAAAAAAAAAACGGCCAGCCATATTCAGAACTGCTTTCTTATGTGCTCAGAATATGACACATTGCAGGCAAGTAGCCATTTAGGAGACGCTATAATCCAAAGTGTCTAAGACACCAATGCACCTCGGATCATACCCCACTTTTCCCTCCACATGAAAAGTTTTGGACATCGAAGGGTGATTTTATTATTTATTAATTTACATAGAACATCTAATGTGCAAAAAAAGATTATACAGCATATAAATAATAGTTTCTGCACCAATTGTTTTAAGTGAACAATTCATTCTAGTTCACTCTCTGCTTTCTTGCCTATGTAGACTGACTTTAGCAAACAGGCTGTGAAGGCACATTTTATTGGTTAGACCTACTAAACAAATATGCCCACTTCGCTGTTTTGATTCGGTCTCGGAGCGGCACTGATCGAGACTGAATGAACTGGGGCGTTTCGTTTGTGAACGAGGATCTGCTGACCGACTGATTGACGTTTGATTAGTTCACCATGTGAGTCAATCTAGCTCACAACAAAGAATTATGACTGGGTAAAAATTTCTGATTGTCATACACAATAAAAATGACGTGGGAACATTAGTGAAGCTCTTTATTTAGGCTATTATTGTTTTATTTTTTTATTTTCATGCCCAGCGGATGACAAAATGGTAGTCAAATGACAGATCTTGCTATTTATATGGAAAACAGCTCATAATTTCTCTTCGATTTTGCACTGGCACCACCCCATACATTCTGAAAAATAAATGTTCCAAAAGAAGGGTTTCCCAGTGATGCCACAGAAGAACCATTTTTGGTTCCCCAAAGAACAGTTCCTAAACAACAATTTTTCTTAGTGTGAAGGACATTTAAAAAAATCTAAAGAACCATTTTCTACTATAAAGAACGTTTTGTGGAATGGAAAGGTTCCATGGAGGTTAAAGTTTCTCTATTGAACCATAGATGCCAATAAAGAACCTTAAAAGAGTGCAGAGTTGGTAATGTTGACATGAGTCATATTACAAGGACAGTCCCGCTGGAGAAACCTGAGGTTAAGCACCAGCGCTACACTGGAAATATCTCATGGATCGCCTCTTGAGGAGTTCAAACCTATGACCTTTCGGTTACTAGCTCAGATCTTTAACCTATACTCCACATCACCCCAATGAGGTATGGAAGCAAACCTGAAGGGCAAGCATAAAATACCAAATTGTTGTATTTAGCAGACTTATTTTATCCAAAGTGACTTACAGTACACTAATTACAGCCACAGTCCCACTGGAGAAACCTGGGGTTAAGATCCTTGCTGAAGGGCAAAACGGCCACAGAGCAGGACTCTGGCTTTTCTGCTCCTGTGTTATGTACTAGGGATTAAACTTGTTTCTATTCTGCTTTTAGAAGACATGACACATGTAACATCTTGTCTGGGGTTAAACCAGGCAATGTACTTTTCCAATCAGCTGTTACTTATCATGCAAAGCTCACAGGATGCATCGACATGTTCAGAACAGCATTACTATTTCTGCAGGATGCAGTAAGTATATCATGCATAGAATGCAAATACACATGAAAAACCCAGATATTTTTGGCAAAATGTTTAATATACAGCAAAGCACACTGAGTCTTGTTTCCTACAATGCAATGTGCTCAATGTCTTTTGTTTAATATTTTTATTTAGCAACTATTATTTATTGATTTATTTACTTTGCAAATTGTGTAGACAATATCGTTCGCTGGTGTGGACGCTAATATCGTTATCTTTATAGTTATCGTTCTTGGTGTGAACGGGGCTTAACACACAAGCACAGCAAATCTGGAGCTTTAAAAAAAAATTCATTTTTTAAAAATCAGGAAAAACTGAAATTCTGAAATCCCCCCCCACCCCAAGTCAAGCAGAGCTATTTACTTCTCATAAATATTACAATACTATTGTTTCATATATTTTTTTACATGTTATTAGACAGTACACAGTGTATGCTGTGCATTATCTAGTAAGCAGCAGGGTTGCGTTCCATTCCGTACACAGCCAGGGTTCTTTGCACTTTACTTAACATGGACTCTGTTGTCTCCCTCTAGCTCTCTCTCTCTCTCTGAGCTTTTTAGCTATTCTTTAAACATTCATTAACATTGAGCCATCCCACAGCCAAATGCTGAGCTCAGTCTTTAAAGCGTTCAGAGAGGTCGCTGACCTCTGAGGAGACGGAATCGAATAATGTTTCCATTTCTGTCCCTTTAGCCAATCAGACGAGTGTGGGGCGGGAGGAAGAGGAGGGGAAGGAGGGGAGGGGCAGCACACATCCTTCACGCCTCACTCACAACCAGGAAGACAGCCTGCAGAGATACAGAGCGAGAGAAAACACAGCCGTCTCTCTCTCTCTCTCTCTCGCTCGGCTCACGTATCCTGACATTCCAATCTCCTCGGAGCGAGAACAACAAACGCACTGTCATCCTCGTAGAGGCGGCCATCTTTGAGAGCTGTGAGTGTGTGTCTGCCATTACAGACGATCAGATCAGGGGAAGAACGCAGGTCGCTGTTAGTTTAGAGTATACTATTACCCGATACCCTCGCAAAAAACCACAGCAGCGGGAGGGAAGAGAAAACACACACACTCGTCTCCACTGATGGACCTGTTTGATGCATTTGATTGAATCATCCTGATGTAGTTTAATGAATGTAATAGACTGTGGTGGTAAAATTAGCTGATGGTTTACGCCCTTAATGGTCTCCTAAATCACCTGACAGCCAAACAGTCACATCTCCATCACATGCACAGCGGTTGACGCTGTGTGTCTTACAGATGTACCTGTAAATATTCTCTCACTGTTTAAACATTCTGTTCGTGCTGATCCTTTCAAGACGTTATCAGAGAACATGACACATGACTATCTCACAAAAGCACACACACACAGCTTACAACGGTATTCATGTCTCCTGCTTTGATTGTGACAGAGTGTTTAGTCTCTGTACATTTGACAAAAAATGACTGGCTTTGAAATGCTACACACACACACACACACCTTTACTTATCTATCTAAATGGGGACATTGCATAGACATCTATTGTTTTTATACACAGCCAGTTAAAAATACTGTAACCTAACCGTTACCCAAACCCTAACAGAAAACTTTCTGTATTTTTACAACTTAAAAACAAAAACTTTATTTACTTTATTTTTACACTGTTTTTACACGTGAAGACCAAAAAGAGGTTTGTCAGGTTTAGTCCCCAAAATATGGTTAAGTATGTACACACACACACAAACTTCTAACTATCCATCTAAACAAGGACTTTTATATTTTAAACTGTTTTTATACATATACCAATTCTCACTATTAACTAGTTACTTATTAACATGCATATTACTATTGGCTGTTTATTAGTACTTTATATTAGTATATTAGTACCTTATTCTGCATGACCATATTTTAGATCCCCATACCTAAACTTAACTACCTTACAAACTATTACTAAACAGCAAATTAGGAGTTTATTGAGGCAAAAGTCATTAAAAGTAGTTAATTGTGAGAATTGGTCCCCAAACTAAAGTGTAACCATAATTAATTTTTATTACTAATCAGTCACTTACCCCAAGGTATGGTTTTGTTTGATTTGGCTTCTTTCTTTTTACCCTAAGTACAGCAAAGCAACCCCCTGCCACACACACACACACACATTTACTTTCACTATTGACCGCAAGTCGATTCTGCACTTCCTGTCTACTGCTACAATGCTGCAAATCACTGAGAAACTGAGAAAAACTGAGAATGTGTGTGTATTTGTTCACACAGAGACACACTAATGGAACAGACCGTTATCCACACAGACACATACACTGGTGCTAGAGTCCTATGAAGCAACAGGCGATCACTAAAAAAAACAAAAACAAAAAAAAACTCATCTGCTAAACTGTTCTAATGATATGAAGCAAAAGTGTTTGGGTTTGTTGAATGTGGCTGCATGTGACAGGTCTCTCTCTCTATCTCTCCCCTCAGCTCTAAAACACACGCACTGACAGACACTGTAGCATGTGCTCTTTCAATAGCAGATGGCTGGACACAATCTGCGCCTTTTCTGCAAAAGATATCAACAGACCAATGAGTGTCTGTGTATCTAAAGTGGAGTCCAAAAGTCTGAGACCACACTGAAAATATATAGGATTTTTATTTAAAACATGGAAATATTTTTTTTTACAACATATGAAGATATATTTAGATTTTGCACTAGGCTATTTCTAGATCATTAATAAAATGAAGCAAACTTGTGACACTGATGTCTTTGTGCAGATGTTCTTGATTCCGCTGAAGCTCAAGATGCTCTTTGGATCATTCTCAAATCATGATCATCAGCTCTAGTGCTGCTCTCATTAAATTCATGTTAATTTTCTCACAATTTAACTTTTCACTCTGTTACTATAGTGATGATATAATTTTTAAATCTAAAAAAAAAAAACTTAAATGTGTCAATCATTGCACAAGACCCTAAAAACAACAGGATGTGATGTAATGGCAAGAGGTGTCCGTACAAAACCAACAATTAAAATGAAAGACTGAATACATGGCCAGTTATTGACTTATGTAAACAAATTATATTGTGAATTTTAAAGCCACTTTTTGTAATGTCTTTTCAATGCATTAATCTGCATCAATATTGTTCTCAGTAAATATTGAAATATGTGATTAACTGTGATTTCAGTAACATTTTCACTTGATTCAAAAACTTGATGCAAAATAGAAGCATTTTACTTGTGGTCTCAGACTTTGAAGCCCACTCTGTGTGTGTGTGTGTGTGTGTGTGTGTGTGTGTTCCTGTGCACACATTGTTCTTGTGTCTGTTTGGGTGTGCTTACTCTGAGCTTTCCTTTAATCACCCAGTGAACAGTCATCTCCACACACCTTTCTGTATTCCCGCCTGTGAATTTGTTCGAGTGTGTGACTAACCTTTAGTCAGAGTGGCCGAGAGTCTGAGCTCTCTCTTATTTCTCAAACAAAAATGTGTGTTTTGCCTGAAAGCAAATAACATGGTGGTTTTGAGTGTGTGTGGCCGTTATGTGCTTTTGATCCACAAACTCCAGACCTCCATCAGTTTGATCAGCTTCACTGAGATTTGCAAAAAATATCAGTCCAGAAATGATTTTATTTCTCCCTGAATCACTCTGATGAATATGACAGAGAAACCAGAATATCCAAATGGAAAGTGTAACGTCCATACTTCAAATGATTCCATAATCCACATAGAAAACCAGAGATGTGCTGCAATAGCCATCAGATCATTAGCCCAAAGAAAAAGAGAGAGCGAAAGAGAGTTTGTGTGTGTGTAAGAGATAATCCGTCCTGACTGTTTTCTATGAAAACAGATGGAAAAACATGAGTCTTTTTTTCCTGTGCCTGGCCAGGCTATTAATACCTCTGAGACACACACACACACACTCACTCACTCACACAGACCTCTATATTCACCAGAGACCGAGCACAGCTCAAAAGTCCTGTTATACAACCTGAGATTGGTTATACAGGCTTGTCATTAACACAAAACACACTCTAATATCACACATTTTCACACGCACAAACATCAACCCCTTATTTCACACGATCTCAAACAGGCATACACCACACACTACCTCCATAGAAACACCCAGCTGAAAGAGCAAAACACACACACATACACACACACACACACACTAAAAGATAAAGATGGGCATTTGGTTAAAATTAAACATGTCAGAGACACAAAACCAGGGGCAAACACATTAAACCCTCGTTCTCTACGCAAGGCCTCATCTATAGTGAATGACAACACACTAAATGCTTTTAATTGCCATCAATTGGATCTAGAGAGAAACGGAGGGAAAACCTCAAAAAAAACGTTTTGTTTTTTCCTTAAGGCTGCAGTTAAAAATCCAAACGTTTCTGTCCAAACCTATGGGTGGTGTGAATGCAATATTCATTTTGCTGCAGGAGAACAATCCATGCATAACAATGAGATTTGCTAATGAAATCAACCATCAACCTGCAATACATACATATTAAAGCAGCTTGCGCTGTCACCCGCTTTGTGCATCGTTTGTTCCTCCTGCCGTCTCCTCAGTCTCCCTCTCCCCCACTCTTTCCGACCTTTCTATCTCGCTCTCACCTTGAGTTTTAATAGCTGTATTAACACAAAATGATGATCGCACATTTCCACTTCTTTGACCTGAGCGACACGCTCACAGACCTGTGTAAAGAGGTCAGACCCAGATACGCTGTGACTGTAGTGACGTAACTGAGAAAGATGTGACAGTATCTACTAATGTTTGCTGAACCAAAAGAAGCCAAACACTAATACAAGGACCAACTAATTATAAGCAGCCGACAGACAGACAGATACAGATATGTAGCGGTGAACATATTGATATCAGCCACCTATATAGTGCACTGGTCTGACTGGACGTTGAAAGCTGATGATGTCAGGTCTTATTTTTATCATTTCAAACAGTATAATCTTTGTTTGTAGGTTTCAGAAGAACTAAACAGATATCCATCCAATGGTTGATTTCTGATCTGCCACAACATTTAATTAATTATCTTTATTAATTACAGGTAATTTTATTAATTACAGACAGACAGACAGATAGATAGATAGATAGATAGATAGACAGACAGTTAGATGGACGCAGACACAGATAAATGGAGGTAGAGACGGATAGACAGACAGGTGGATGGACGGACGGACGGATGGACAGATAGAGATGGATAAACAGACAGATAATATCGATATCTGCCAATGTAAGATTTTTTCTTTTTTTAGTATCAGTTAATTATCAGTTATCCGTATCATCCAAAAAATGTTATCCCGATAGAGCAAGAGAGAAAGAGAGAGAGGGAGAGTGTGTATAAGGAGTGTGTGAATGGCCATTTCTCCCTCACAAACTGTCTCGTGAGATCCCCGTCTTTCTCTTAAAACGCATACACACACACACGCTGTGGAATACACACACAAACAGACACAAAATAGGGCAAGCAGAGAGATTTTGACACACTTCTAAACACACACACAGAGAGCCTGAGGGCAGGGTTTGAAATGAGAGGCAGCGTTTTAAAGAGCTTGCTGAATTCCACCTGTGATTAGTGTGGCTGCAGGGCTGATGTATCACGGCGGACACATTTCACTCGCTCGCTGCTTATCTCTCTTTCCCTCCCTCGTTTTTTTTTCTCCTCTCTTGTCCTTTCTCTCCCGCTCCTTCCCTCCCTTTTTTCCTCTCCATCTCGCTCTCTCTCATCTTAGCTCTGATTTTTCACTTTTCTTCTCTTCTCTTCTTAAATCCTCTCTGCTCGCATCGACATCTACACTAATGCCCCCTCTTTCTCTGTATTTTCTTTCGCCATCTCTCTCCCTCTCCGAGTATGCCAGCAGGGAATGACCTAGCAGCTGGGTCCTCTGGAACAGACCAATAAAATACTAAATATCTCCCTTCACATCACCCACACACAGACACAATGCCCCACTCTTCCCTGGACCATCTGCACGCCAAACCATCCATCCCTCCCCCCTGACACTCAAGACCCATGTGAGCTGTAAACAATAGCCAGATATGACGGAGAAACACTCTTGTTGTATCAACCGCTCTAAACCACCACCCTGATAAATGACAGACAGATAAATCAGACGATATTTGGCCATTTCTTAATGATAATCATGTTGGAGTTCTACCTTGTGTCACTTCGAAAAACTGTTGACAGTTTGACTAAATAACACTTTTTGAAAATGTTTTGGAGTCAATGTCGTGTGAAATAAATCAGCAAATTTGTGTATCACTTGCTATCATTAAATTATCGCTATCGTACTGTTTGAAATACTTGATTCTGATTGGTCATCCAGTGGTCAAATATTTGTAAGTTGCTCTGAAACCTCATCCTTCAAGTCAGTGCAATGGTGAAGCAAAACAAGAAAGCCGTTGTGATAACGTGTCCCACAAATATGCAATTACTTGTCGTTTTTACCTTGATTACATATCTCAAAAGAAACGTGACAAGGTATTTTTAAATCCAATTGAGAAGTCAGCCAGATTCAAGCATTTACATGCTCATTTTTTCCCCAATTGATCGGATTATTTCAGATCTACATCACCCCTTTCATTCAGATTCAGATCAATTGGATTGATTGAGGTGTTTACTTGAAAATTGAGCCATCAATCTGTTTACTATTTGGGTGCATGTAGCTACTGAGCTTCAGTGCTCATGTGGATGATGCAGTTTCGAGTCTGCCTGGCATCATTTGCCAATCCTGTTCCTTACTTCTGTGCATCCTTTCTCCACTACCGCTATAAACAAAAGCTGCAAAAATGCCCAAAATCGCACTCAGAGACCTCCACCGTGGGCACGAATCAGCAAACTTCATCGCTTCTGTTTCTAAGACTCCATACCCACCTCTCTCCCTGATTTTTTTCTCTATCTCAGCCTATCTTTCTGTAATGACCTCCCTGAGGTCCAGTATCGCAGCTCTCTCTCTATTTCCAAGAGGTGAGGGCGGTTCTGCGAACGCACACCCAGCGTAATGAGCTCTCCCTGGACACCCAGAATACAAAAAGCCCCTGATATGCTCGGCGAATCTCCCCGGACCACCTTGGATCCAGATCGTCCCGGCTCCTGTTCTGAGCTCAGGGCCTGCCGCGGGTTCTCTCTAAATACCCTGGGTCGAGGGAGAGAGACCCCTGGGTGGCTTGCTATTCTAGGGCTGGGGTGTGTGTGTGTGTTTATGTCTAGGAGTGTGAATGAGATAGGTGTGAGAAAGTGTGTGGTTGGTGTGAAAGGTGTGTTTATAAGGGATCAAATCTTGGTGTGTGAGAAAGGGGGGCAGTTAGATTCAATAGAATCTCTTTAACCTTCTTTGAGGGCCCCCGATCTCACCAAGAGCCCCTCTAACTGCCCTTAACCACCCGATTCCTCTGAGAGAAGGGAGAGACGCCCGCCGTCCGACCTCAAAAACACACACCCCCTCATTGCACCTCGTACACACACACACATTTTTACACTCTAAATGGACCATAAATCCTACAGAGTAAACCATGTAAGCTGTGATGCTGCTTTTCCTTTCACACACACACACAGTTTATGGCTACTGTTCAGTAAGAGTTGTAAGTGTGTGTTTGGAACCTCAGCCAGCGCGTAAAATTTGTGGCAGTAAAGCAAAGCCACTCCTTTTTATATTTGCCCTTCAAAAAAGACATAAATAATGGCCTGTGTGTGTGTGCTCCCTTGAGGTGCGCATCCTGTGCTGAACACACACAGCAAGAGAAGGAGAGATGGAGAGAAGATGAGCACAGAGCAAAATGAAGGAAGAGCAGGGAAAAAACAGAGGTGGGGAGAGGAATGAGAGGGCTCACACACACACACACACACGAGTGCACACACACTCCCCTCTGCGTGCAACTGCGGTGTAAATGTCATCATGTACACAGTTTATCCTCTGTGTGAGCGGGAGGTGCAGATGAAGGGAGAGAGCAAGAGAGAGGAGCGAGTGAGCCCACTGCAGAGAGGTAGACGGGAGCACACAGCCTCTTCTTCTGTTTGTTCATTAGTATTCCAGCGCTCACTCCTTCAGATCCGTCCTCACGCCGCTTGTAGCGTCAGCACGGGAAAACACACATACACACAAACACGTACACCAGCATTAGAAAGAAAGTAGCTATGTTCGATGTGTTTCACCCATCTACCAAATCATCTCAACCTCTTGTTTTTACAAATGACACAATAAACCCTACTTGCTGATTACGGAAACAAGTTCGCCTAGACTAATTATATGACGTTACATGCTAAAGTCAAGAGGAATGCTCATTTGTAGAATCACTTAAATGAAAAGATATTAGAGTTGGGGCCTTGTATGCACTTGGTCTTGAGCCCTTGGTCTCAGTCTCAAGTTTCAAAAAAGACAGAAGTCTGTCTTCAGTGTTTTTAAGGTCTTCACTATTGCAAAGAATTTGCATGCATTCTATTGCGCTTTTAACAAATGCAGTACACTTGACCCATGAAAAATACACATTAAAGAGTGACACAAATACCATATTTGAACACTGTTACTTGTTGTAATTTTGACTACATAATTTTGATGATTATTTAATGTTATTGCTAAAATAAAACTCATAATAATGGAGGTTTTAGACATCACTGCATTTAGACATAACCAGTATTTTTGATATCATGGCTGCAGAAATTGCAAACCTCATACAAAATGAAAAGAAAATGAACAACTCGCATAATGTTTAGTTAGACCTCCTAAAGTTTACAATCACTTTCTGAAGTTAACCTCAATCACCATTTACTGAAAAAACCCTATTTGTGGAAAGTCCCAGACATTACCTAAGCTGTACAGAGTTCAGCATTTTGTTTTCTATTTTTTTTTAGATGATTCATTGATTATATCGTCTTTGTCAGAATCTAGGCCTCATGGGCCCTATTTTTTAATCTGGTCTTAGAGGGTCTAAACTGGAACTGGTTTCGGTATGGCTCTCTTTAGGTCCCTGAGGGTCTAGTGTTGACTAGACATTTTAAATGTATTATTGTCTAATGACTTTCATTGTGTATTCTTCATTAGAAGATTTATTTAACATTGATAAAGTTTTGGAAGAGGCCTGAAAAAACTTACAAAGTGTTGTAAGTAGCATCTAAAGGATATGAGTATCTGCCATTTCAACTTGTCGTTTTTCGAGTGAATGACTTGAAAACTTTTAAAAATGACATTTCATGATTCATCTTCATCTAAGGAAAAGCCGTTTAAAGGGAGACAGTGGTGGCAGCGAATGGTCATTTACCCACTCAGGAGGGCTCAAAATATTTTACACTCAACTGTTGCTTGCTTAATGGCATAAGTGGCCACGTGGAGAAAGCCTGAAGGTGACTGCTGGTTAATTTCGAGCCGTTTCAGTATGTTTGTTACGGAACCTCAGGTAGCTGCAAATTTGGATAGGTTTGGTCTTGAGTTATCTGCAGTCCAAAAACATGGTAACCACATTGACACTCCCACATGGTTCCACCATGTTTAGCTGAACCACAATCAACAAATAGGTAGTTTTCATTATTTCAAAAGGACACCTGTCTTAGGGTTGGGCCGAGTTAAAACATTTGTGCTGCTGAAGCAAAATACGTGGATTCATACGGAGCATTAGCGAGATATTGCTTCAGATTTGAGCATTGCCTGCTGTAGTTGTCTCAGTTTAGCCAGTGTACTATTTGTCAGTCTGTTGTAGGTGTAGTGTATTATAGTGATTCTGCTGTGGATAGGGTGGTATTATTGGATGGATCTCCACGGTAACGGGGTTGGTGAAACTCAATCGGAGTCTCTCCATGTCGCTCCCTTAGATGGCCACCCGCTGATCCTGACCTTCTGGATGTTTTTCCCCTCTCCTTTTCTCTCTCTCTCCCTCCCGCTCTCTCAGCCCCATCTTCTATTTTCTGTATTCATTTATCTATCTTTCTAGTTGTGATGGATACAGGAGTGCCTACATGTTCCTATACTGTTATTTTTGGCTTATGTTGTCATTGCGCTGCCACTTTAAAACACAATGACAACAGCAAATGACAAATAGCATTTATCCACTTCGTAGAACCTGCATATGTGTATTGTGCGTGTATGTGTATAAAGCCATAGATGATAACACTTATGCAAGTGGGGGGCCTGGCTAAGGCAAGATAATAGGAGATTATGTTTATGATGTACTTTGAATATTAACTGCCTCATAACCGACTCATTCTTTCTCTCTATGGAAGATTCAGTATTCATTGCTGTATCCTCCAGAACAGTCGGAATCAGCATGGCCTCGTACCCTGGCCAGGTATAAATATTTAAGGCAAGAAGGAACAGTAAAATCGTAAGTGCCAAGTAGAGGGACAAAGAGAGAGAGAGAAAACAAAAAGGGCCAATGACAGACACTTGAGGCACCCCATTTCAAACTCTCTCCTTCACTGTGTGTGTGCATATGTGTGTGTGTCCAGCATTTTGTATTGAGGTAATAACTCTCACCGGGGATCTGGAGGGCACAGCAGAGTTCAGGCAGGGGTCCATTACACCTTTCACACACACGCGCGCACAAAGAATCCAGCATGCCTGCATTATTTGTATCAAACAACCGGTATGTTTTGCCTCTGACGCACAAGTACAGACACACTCCTACTGCACAGCACCAGCAATGAAAACAAACCCCTCTACCATGATTCCTGCTCAAGATCTCTCCAGCAGGAAGTATGAGCTATGAGCCGTCCCCAGGGACGCAGGAAAGAGAAAGAGAGAGGCCAGGAGCCTGACACTGCCTGGCCAAGATCTATGCTCAAACACACTCTCTTGCCTCTTTTTTCTCTTTCACCACCCTCTTTTGTCTTCCTTTGCTTTTATTTTCCGTTTCTTTCTCTACTCGAAATAAAGAGTAGTTGGTTACACCGAACACACTCATATCCACTTTGTGCAGAGAAATGCCATTTCCTCTGCTTTATTATTCTCTTTCCCCCTCTGTGGGAGGCTGGGAGGAAAGTTTGCTTTGAAGAGAGAGGGTTTAACATGTGCGCTAATAAATAGCTGGTTTGCCCCTGGGCAAGATTGCAAGAGCTCAGTTCTCTCTCTTCCATATAGTCTCCAACATTTTCAGTGACTACAACATATAACCTCCATTACAGAACGAAAAGAGTGTGTCTTCCTCGATATGTCCTGACAGACCTGATTTTACTTTACAATTTCAACTCTCCAAAGAGACTGGTTGATATTCTCTCCATCCATAAACTTTTGTAATTCCCTCTGGGTGTCCAAGCAGTGTTTTATTTTGTTCCTTCCTTTCTTTTTTTTCATGAGAAAGGAAAGTTCATCCCTATAACCGATACTCTTGCAAGGCTTCAGTATGCTTTTGTTTAGTTTCTACTATCAGTTAACACTATATTTACTTTTATGAACTTGGCAGAGACTTTTGCTAAGCAACTTTATTTTGCATTTTCTTGAATCTCAAATTTTGAACCTGTATATCCTTAATTTGCAATGCTGGATGTAACATTCTGGAAAAAAAAACATCAAATCATTAAAAAAAATTGTAAGTGAATTGATTGCATATTATGGAGATTATAAATCTGTCACATGTTCTAAATAAGTCACAATTAACTGCATATATCAATATTTGCTGAGAAAAGTTACCAAATTAAAATAAATCAAACATATTACATTATTGTGGTAGATAAGTAAACCACTGAATAGACAAAAAAGTGGATTCTGTAATTAAGTCACCAATCTGTCTGAGCTAGACTTAAGGACTTTTAAAGAACAGTGCTATTTTATTATTTCTCTAAATGTACAGTATTTATTTTTGGTTGTCATTCAAATTCAAATGGTTGTCATTCTGTTCAGCTTTAATTTATTGTTAGTTTTAATTTTATAAATTTAAGTACTTTAAATTATACTTCTTATTTTTAATTTAAGTTTTTCATCTTTATTTTTTATTTAATATTTATTTTAAACAATTTTATGCTATGCTTACTACTATAGTAACAACACTACTATAGACGTATCTCATTTCATAGTTGTTGTTCATTGCCGCCTGCTAATGCGGTTTGATGAAGCACGCTGCCTGTAAGTCAGAGGGCATGATTAAATGTGCCAATTCTTTTAACACCTTATTTTTTGTAATTAATTGTAGTAAATGAAGGTGTTAAACTGACAGCCCCAAAAATTAGTTTTTCTCCCATTTTTTCTAGGGCAATGCCTGGCATTAAAAGGACATGCACGGTGCTGCCTCAAAGCATGATTGCCTTGTAAGTCAGACATACAGGAATGTTAGTGTGATTCATGCTGAAATCCTGACCTGTCTCGCCTTCACTAAACGAGCAGGGCCGTTGAGCACGGATGACCCTTCACGGCTTTCTACAATTCCCAGAAATCAATGCTCGGATGGGGCTTCCATTACCATTATTGATGGCTGAGACGGTGGCAGTGACTGCTGCCAATGCGAGAGGCCGCAGTGATGTGTAGCTGAGGAGCTGAGAGCCCGTCTTTGTCTCGCTGTCTTAGTCTGTCTCTGTCTCTCTCTGTTTTTCCCTATCCCATTCTCTCTTTCTTGCCATCCTTATATTTCTTTCCAAATATATCGTTTCCTCTGGAGTGTGAATGGAGCGCTTTTCTAATAAAAGTCATCTGTAAGCCACCACACAGACACACACACACTCTCTCTCACCCACGCACATCTGAGGAAGCACTTGGTCTACACACAGCTGCATGTTCACCTGAGGCAGCTGCAGTCCGTTTCTCAGTCTTTAAGCACTCCAGAAAGAACAGTGCTATTTTATTATTTCTCTAAATGTACAGTATTTATTTTTGGTTGTCATTCAAATTCAAATGGTTGTCATTCTGTTCAGCTTTAATTTATTGTTAGTTTTAATTTTATAAATTTAAGTACTTTAAATTATACTTCTTATTTTTAATTTAAGTTTTTCATCTTTATTTTTTATTTAATATTTATTTTAAACAATTTTATGCTATGCTTACTACTATAGTAACAACACTACTATAGACGTATCTCATTTCATAGTTGTTGTTCATTGCCGCCTGCTAATGCGGTTTGATGAAGCACGCTGCCTGTAAGTCAGAGGGCATGATTAAATGTGCCAATTCTTTTAACACCTTATTTTTTGTAATTAATTGTAGTAAATGAAGGTGTTAAACTGACAGCCCCAAAAATTAGTTTTTCTCCCATTTTTTCTAGGGCAATGCCTGGCATTAAAAGGACATGCACGGTGCTGCCTCAAAGCATGATTGCCTTGTAAGTCAGACATACAGGAATGTTAGTGTGATTCATGCTGAAATCCTGACCTGTCTCGCCTTCACTAAACGAGCAGGGCCGTTGAGCACGGATGACCCTTCACGGCTTTCTACAATTCCCAGAAATCAATGCTCGGATGGGGCTTCCATTACCATTATTGATGGCTGAGACGGTGGCAGTGACTGCTGCCAATGCGAGAGGCCGCAGTGATGTGTAGCTGAGGAGCTGAGAGCCCGTCTTTGTCTCGCTGTCTTAGTCTGTCTCTGTCTCTCTCTGTTTTTCCCTATCCCATTCTCTCTTTCTTGCCATCCTTATATTTCTTTCCAAATATATCGTTTCCTCTGGAGTGTGAATGGAGCGCTTTTCTAATAAAAGTCATCTGTAAGCCACCACACAGACACACACACACTCTCTCTCACCCACGCACATCTGAGGAAGCACTTGGTCTACACACAGCTGCATGTTCACCTGAGGCAGCTGCAGTCCGTTTCTCAGTCTTTAAGCACTCCAGAACTCAAACTCTACATTGTCACTTGTTAGTGGTATAGACAGAGAGAATGAGAGGGAGAAGGAGACAGCGAGAGAGTGGAAAGAAACATCCTTGTATTTCTGTCACTCTCTGAAACCACCAGGGAGCTGGGGAATGAAACGACGCAACCGAGCAGAGAGCCCTGAGAGGCTGCCGCCTGCCTAGCATCACCGCTAACACCGCGACCAGCATCCGCGCTACCAATTAGCCTGAGCCCACACAGGGAGAGAGAGAAACCGGCTGATTTGTTTGTTCCAAAGCACAAACTCTCTCCACGGCTGCGGTTCGTTCGAGAGACTCGGCTGTGAAAATGAATTGCCAAATTAAAGATCTTTACAAATACAAAAAAACAAAACAAAGCACGCTTAAGAAATGTCAACCTAACAATTGCATTTAGAGAGCTTTGTTTCAGCTAATTGGGAGGGAGAGGGGTGAGAAGAGGGGCTCACATCCTAAGAATGAAATTAAATTAGGTTTAAATCGGCTGAATCTGTGTTCACCCTTTTTGGTTACAGCATCCAATTGCCCGAAACAAACACAGAGGTACATAACCGTGCCAAATGACTTCAAAACTGGAAAACTGGTCTTGCAACAAATGCAAAGTCAAAGGTTTAAAAAAAAAAAAGTGATGACAACTGGTTGCTAAGAATTATGGAACAAATACTCACTGAGTGGGAATGTCCTCAGCTGTGTGACATCACTGCTTGTCCACCTGTAGGAGACCGGGAAAAAGAAACAGAAAGGAAAGTGTTTTAATAGCACATTTGGTCACTAAACAGAAGCAAAACTGAGGTAAACTGTCCTAAATTACACTTAATAATAAGCCTCGGCCCCAAGGGGAAAAGTCAACGGCAACAGGTTTCAGAGCTGTGGCTGGAGTAATACAGTGTTTAGTGTGTTTACACCCAACCTGTGGCTGCCAATGGTTTTAAAGTAAGAAAAACACTCACATACATACACAAAGACACTGACAACCACTTTTCACATGTCCACACAAGTACAGCAAAAACACATGAATGTGTGAATGCTCATACACGCACCCGGTTCCGTCTTTTTTCCTGCTAAACCTGTTGGAATTACAGTAAGGCTTTAAAACCCAGGGTGTGTGGGACGTTTTTCCAAGCACACACGCTGTCTTGTGCAGAAAACCAGCCTGCTCCAGTTTTCTCACAGCATTTGTGTGCGTTTCTGTCTGTTTGTGTGTGTATGTGTGTGCTTAAGAATTATCAGGAACATCACAGCAGTGAGACACAAAGGTGAAACAGACACACAAATCAGATTCGGTTTCCAATCTCCTCAATCTGCACAGATAACAAGTTGCAAATACACACACTGCTCAGAAACAAACACCACATGCACAATGAGGAAAAAAACTAAAACAAATTACCACCACAAACGAACAGCAGACGCACTCCGAGTAATATGTGGCTGGGCAGTTAGTTCCTCTTTTTAGTTCTTTAAAACATTTCCATCTGGGCAGAGTTAGATGTCTGGAACAGTTTACCACTGTTTGCTACACACTGAGCCAGGCTGTGACTGACAGCATCCACACGTCAATCAAAATCCGACTCATCCGTCTACGGTGGAGGTGCTCCATCGCCGCAGTGGCCAAGGACACGTAAAGCGTTAGCAGGTGTGGGGATGGTGGGCGAGGAGAAATGAGGGGAGGGGAGGGTTTTTTTTCCTTTTAGTTCTTTCTGCTCCAGGTTGATACTTCCTGTCGGAGGAGCCGGTCCTTTAGGGAGCACCTTGCCACGACTGCAGACGTTTAGCTCGAACCCTTCAGAGAAACACAGGCAAGTCCCGACAATCTATCTCCCGTGGAATCGTCTCACCCATCCAGTTTCAGGAAACTGATCCCTAAATAGAAGTGATTCATCTTTTTTCATACAATATGAGCACACACAGCACAAAGAGACTTCTCTTTCCTTTTCTCTCGCTTTCTCATCTCTTTCTTGCTCTCTCTCCCTCTCTTTGCTCTGTATGATTCAGTGTGGCTGCAGGGCAGAGTCTTTTATCGCTGTATTATGCCCAGCTGAAAGCTGACAAAATGGAATCTGTGTGTGAGTTCTGTGACTGGGAAAAAAAACAGCCTTGGACCAGATCTCTTTCTCTCTTGTTGATAATCTTATTCTTTCATCATTAGGCCGATTGTGGTTTATCCAAGAGAACAGAAGGGATGGGAAAAAAGATAAATAAAGAGGGGAAAAAAGGACATGGCCATCCAGAGGGCAAAAAAAACCCTCATACCTGGAAACACTTTCTCAAAAATGGCCACCAGACAATTAGCTCCATCTGAGAGAGAGGAGGGGATGCGCTATAACTTAAACTGCCCACTCTGGAGGTCATCACTCACACGCTAATGGAAGAACCGTGCTACACACGCACACAAAGAGTTGCTCTCTCTAACACAAGGACACAGCAATCGTCTTTGAACGGATTGCTAAACAATGTGGTAATTTGGCTTTACATTTGTGGTAAAAGTTCATCTGTGCAGAACACAGCAACTCAATAAGGCCAAATTAATATTCAACCCATTTCCTATCCGCGATTTCCTTCACCTTTGAAGTCTGGTGGAAATGAAGACCAGATGGAAGCAAAAGGAAAAACAAGAGTGAGCGAAAGAGAGAGAGAGAAAACACTCATGTGTCTCTACATGAAATGGAGCGCTTCTTAAACAAAAGGTAGAACATGTGGGAAAGTTTCTGAAGCTCTGCAGTCATAGCCAGACACGGCAGGAACAGAAAACATGTTTTAGGCACTCCCAGATACGAAAACAAACAAACTAATGGGAAAATGATCAGAGGCTTTACTTTAGGTTAGCCTTTAAGTGAAATCCTGTGAAATGCATGTGAAATGCAAAGCCTTACAAGAGCTTTTAAAAACATGCACTTTAAATGTTTGTTCACTAGTCAGTCCAAGGAATCTCGTGCATGTCATAATTTAAAACATTTCAATGAGTTGAGAATTCTCACACACACACACACACACACACACTTTTAATTGCCTCTGATGATATTACAAAGTTATAAGTGCACAATGTTAAAGGAAAGATGAGAAAAATGGGTAATATGTAAGGTGTTTCATACTGCTCTTGATATCATCTGTTGTTGACTCCTCAAGCATCATATAGCCAAATGTGCAATCCATGCTGAGAAACCCAAGAACTTGCTAAGAACAGTGGGTAGTTTTCACCTCCAAGACCAAACCAGAGACTTATGTACAACTATTAAAAGCTTACATAGAGTCACTGATGCTTGTGGATGCAACATATGGTATTATGACACAAGGTAATTATTTGAGTAAATTCAGTTATTATTTTGTTTTGTGGAAACTATCTGTAAATGCATTTTTACGCTCTCTTATTTTTTTTAATGAAAAATAAACTTACAAATCGCATCTTGCACATTCTGCAAGTGGTATGGTGAGCAGAACTGTACAAATCTAAATCTAACACTTTACATTTTAGTAAACCACAAAGAGAAAGTGAGACCTTGTGATTTTAACAGTGTCCAAACATCATTTTAAACTCTTTAAGGCCACTTTATATCAAGCGAAGTATGTACTAGCACAATACCACCGTTTCAAAAAACAAAGATAACAGCCTTACATCTGACCATATTATTTGAACAACATGTACCCTAATTGAGGGCCCTGAACAATAACACTGGCAGTCAAAAGAAGCCGATCACAGATTAACCGCTGTCCGCGAATTAAGTTAAGCGCTAAAGAACGCAAAGCAGCAGAATACCGTGTAATCAAACAGGCCTTGAGATTTCTCTGCGTGAAGGTCAATCCCACTGCCTATGCAGCTGTCACGCCTTCCTCTCAAACACACACACACACACACACACACACACATACGAACAAACACACTGACACACATAAACCAACCAGATAGTCATCTATCATCCCTAAGCTCAACACACCCAACAGGAAAGCTCTCGCCATCAACCTGACATCAATCCAGTGAAGCAGCAACAATGACAAAAAAAATGCCTGCCTTTTAAAACAAATATAAAATATATTTTTCCAACAAATATTACGATCTATTAGGGACATGATGGTCTGAAGTATGCTGAGGAAGGTGACTGCTGTTGTTGTTCTGGTAAATCTTCTGTCATCATTTACTCACCCTCATGTGTTATGGTAGTGTGTTGAGCTATGGTGTTGAGATGTTACAGATGGCACGTTGAGCTGTTGTGTTGGGTCATGTGGTGGTCTGTTGGATGTGTAGTATTAGGGTGGAGTTAGGATGTTCAGTCCACCGGCGTGTTGAGCTGTAGTGTGGGTTGTGGTAGCGGCTTAAGCTGTTGTGTTAAGTCATGGTGCTTTGCTAGGTGTATAGTGTTGGCTTGTAGTGGGTGTGCTGAGCATGATTTTGGGATGTTCCCAAAAGTGGTGAATTGAGCTGTTGCGGAGGGTAATCGGTGTGGAGTTGAGATGTATTGTTAAGTTATGGTGTTGTGTTGTGTTGAGCTATGGTGCTTGGATGTTTAGTCAAGTGTTGTGTTGAGTCATCTGGTGGTGTTGATTTGTTGTTCTGAGATTGTGTGAGAGATAGTGTTGAGTTGTGGTGGTGTGTTGAGCATGTTGTTGGGATGTTCAGTCAAGTGGTGTATTGAGCTGTTATTTTGAGTCACCTGGTGGTGTGTTGGGCTTAAGTGTTTAGGTGGGGGGGAAGTGTGTTGAGCTGCAGTATTAGGTCATCGTGTGGTGGTCTACTGGGTGTGCAGTGTTGGGGTATGTTGGTGTGTTAAACATTGTGTTGGAATGTTCAGTCAAGTGCCATGTTGAGGTGTTGGATCATCTGGTGGCAAGTTGGGCAATTGTGGTGAGTTAGGCTATAGTATTAGATTGTGTGGTTTGTTAAGCTGCTGTGTCTGTTGGGTACTGAGATGCAGTGTTGAGTTGTGATGGTGTTTTCAGACTGTTGTTGGGATGTTCAGTCAAGTGGTGTATTGGGCTGTTATTTCAGGTCATCCAGTAGCATATTAAGCTGTAGTGTTGGGTTGTAGTGGCCTAAGCTAAAGTGTAGGGTTGTGTGGTGGTTTGTGGCTGTATTGGGTTATGGTGGTGCACTGAGCATTGTGTTGGGATGTTCTGTCAAGTGGCATGTTGAAGTGTTGGGTTGGATCATCTGGTGGTGTGTTGGGCCTGCAATGAGCTAAAGTGTATGTGGTTATGGTGGTGGACTGATCATTGTGTTGGGATGTTCAGTCAAAGTGGCATGTTGAGGTGTAGTGTTGGGCCTGTAATGTTGGGTTGTGATAGTATGTTGAGAGGTAGCATTAGGTTGTGTGGTGGTTTGTTTGGAATGTTCAATAAAGTGGCATGTTGAGCTGCACTGTTGGGGTGTGGTGGTGTTTTGAGCGGTTGTGTTGGGTTGTGTTTTGAGCTGTAACATTGAAGTCAAGGTGATGGCTGAATAGATGACTGAAGGAAGTGAAGATGAGCTCTAGACTGAATGCATTGTTTTCATGAAAGATGATGTTGCTCCTGCTGCACGCTTAAATTAGCTGCCAGTGTTTGGATTACACCAGGGAGTTCTCACACAGGATTTATTCTAGCCTGCAGGAGCAAAGGATATTTCCAACACACAAACACACATAGATGCACAGTCACCCGTATGCATGTGCACACACACTAACACACACTCAGATAAAACCCTAAGAGCACAAAACAAGGCTTTCGGTTACGGAGGCGCTTGCACACATACACCGTGGTCAAATAAGGATGCACTGCTCACTCTACCATTCATTTCATCTTTCGCCCTAGAATGCGTCCATATGATCCTTTGCCATCAGAACAAACATACAGATGCACTTCCACGCAATCATACACACACTAACATTCGAAGGACTCAACAAGAGGCTCTTCATGGCCTCCGGATCAGGCTTTTTCTATTGCTATTGCCAAGTTTACTGACTGCTCATATTACAGACGGGTTTCACAGCTTTCTACCCATCTAACAGAGATAATACAGAGAGAAAGAGAGCACATGCAGTGTTTTTCCTCTCATTTCGAGTGTCATGTGAAACAACCACACCACAGACTGTTTCACTGAACAATCTGATGACACAAACACTCCTTTGCTACCTAAACAACCTGCAGTCCTTAACCTTATCTCTTCAACTGATTGCATTATTTAAACAAAGAATCACCCGTCCGTTCCAACCTTAAACAAAGCAGCCTCAGCCTAACTTCTAATGACCGAGACAGACTCCCCCCCCAAAACACACACGCACACACATTTGTTGCGGGTCGGCGAGCATGAGGCCTGCTGAATCGCCTAATCCCGCGTCTGTAGACTCCAGGAACACACCATGATGCACCTTCACGCGATCGCAGATTAGAACCCTTAATCCAGCTCTCTCAATCTGGAGATCTTTTTATAAAACCTCACAGCTAATCCAACAGTGGTTTGTTTACTGTTCAAGACCTAGTTTAAACCAGGCTAGATTATTTTACTAAAAAACAAAAACCTCACTTCTTCATGTGTCATGTCAGGGTTAAATGCTGGTGTTCTCCACTAAACTGCCCTACTAACCATGTTAATGTTTTAAGAGATTAAATAAAAAGCTTATGTAAAATGTGAGAGCAAGCAAACTTACGCAAAACAAAAAGGCCTTCGGTTTCTAAAGCACATTACAGTGTCAGCTTAAACTATTCTGTTTTCAATCCTTTTGCTGTCTCCATCTCATCCTTGTCATTTCGTGCGCAAATTTAAAATTCTTGCTGCGCCGAGGTGCTCTTTGCCAGCGCGGCTAAAATGAAATGGCTTTGTGGTGGTAGTGACCAGATTTTAAATGCAGCGAGATCAATAAATAAGAGGGGGCTGCTTGAGCATAATCTCTGAATGTCTTTGAGTGCATATGTGTGTGCGAGGGTCAAATACTGCATGTCCTGCAGTCAGCTGTCACAGTGCAGTAGATTCTCTCCCATCCCACAGCTCTCGCCAAATCCCACCCAGCCTCCCTTCTGCCCTCTCCCACAAGAGGAGCATCATTCCAGCCATTCCTGAAATCATGGCTATTTCTACTCTGGATGCAAATATAGCGATAAGCACTAGAACAAATAGGCCAAACTACTGGCATTTCAAACACGGGCTAAATTATCTCAGCGGGGGGAATGGAGCACTGCAGTGGCAACCCACGGCACAGGCAACATGACAGTCTCCTGGAGGGCAAACAACACCGGAGACACAACCGGCGCAGGGTGGAAAAAAACAGCCCTCATCTCTCCAGAATACTCCTCTGCCCGGAATCACTAATGCACTCAACCCCTCATTGAGGAGCTGGGGGGGGGGCAGATGTAAAGCAGAACAACAGGCGCACAGAAAGGATTCAGAATGACGACCTTCAGGTGTCGAGCACAAGATCGGCCTCGTTGATTAACAGCAGAGGCTGGCGGAAAGATACACACGTATTCCGAACGTACACTTCCCGAAGCTTAATTCCTTACTGTGAAGTTACAGCAAAGGAGATTTTTCTTTCGCAAGTCTCAATATGAAGCCTTTCTTGAGGGAAAAATCAACTCTTTCACCTTGTCTGTGAAAAACAAGCGCTCAGACAGCCCAACAAAAATAACCTTGAGTTTCATCAGGGATATTCTCACATTGAATGATAAACAGAGGCCCGAGGGACACTGAACCAAAAAGCAGCTAATTGCCTGCCTCTGAAATTCGGCCCCTGTGTCCTCCCTGTGTTTATCTGAAAACAGAGTCAGTTTGGTGTGACCCGCTTCAGCTGCTGGTAGAAAAGCCCATTCATTTAACTGTCCGTAGAAACGCGAATCTCCAGCTCCTCTGCCTCGTTACCATGGAACGGCAGGCTAAAGGTAAAGAAGATCATGTTTGCGACACAATTATCAAGTCTGCCGCAACCGACTTGCGCTTCTGCTGACACAAACAGTTGTCTCCCGAGCGCTAATGTTCACGCTAAACAGCAACCCACATAACCCGCTATTATGTAAGAGCCAACTGTTGAGAGGAAATTCTACAATCAAAGCTGTTTGCTAACGACAAAATAAATCATTAGCCAAGTAAGTCAAGATAGAGATGCACTTATCCATGATACCATTTAGCGTCATGCCAACTGTCTTCTCACAAAGCAGCACGGGGAAGAGTATCTGACAGTATTTACAAGGTGATTTGCCAAGTCGTTATGAGTGCAAGGACGCAACCTGCTTGGAAAACAAATTCACCGCTGACCTTCCAGCATCGAGTATTCGGGGCTGATTCATTTGGCAGTTACTGGCCACACACGTGGCACACCACAGCTTGTATAATCAAGCCCGTGCTTGCGTTCTAGCTCTTTAAATGACAGGTGTTATGATCAGGTGAGAACTTCTCGCTGCCTCTGACTTTTATAGAACGGTTAAATCAAACGACAGTCCGGAAACTCTAGGCTGAGCTTTCCGAAGTTCATTGAAATCAATTTTGCCATTAACGCCGCAATGATTGATGCATGTTTAAAAACCTAAATCAATGGGTTATCACTGAAGATGCTGCAAATAATGTGTCTCTAAATCATAACAAAGGTTTTAAATAATCTGAATTGGGTTTTACAATGCTAAAAATAGAGGGTTCATTTACTAAACATAACCATGGCATAAGTAATCTTCTAGAAAGGGTGTCAAGTAAGTTGTTAAAGTGAAAGCACAATGTTATACACTGCAGTTGACTATAATATCATCTAATCCAATAAGATGTAGAATGAAACCCCATAGAGCCATTTAGACTATGAGACACAGGCAGGGCTATGCGTGTTAACTGCTCTCCAGTCATTCATATGTAACAGCATGAGTGGAACATCCAATAAATTCAAATCATCTTTAAATGAACCACACTGATCAGTGCCCGGTTTTGGAGGAAGTGTGATTACAAACCCAAACTCATGTGCATTTGGGATTGCCTGAGCTAAACTTGCATTCGACAGCTTCTGCAGCCCACATTTTCTCGTAATCAGCTCATTACACCACAATCAAAGTCAAAGTCAAAGTCTGCTTTATTGTCAATTCTGCCACATGTACAGCACATACATAGAGAGAATTGAAATTGCGTTACTCTCAGACCCTTGGTGCATACAGTTAACACTTAACACTAACAGTAGACATAATACAGTGTGTACAATCATTTGTTGTTGTACACACAACAAAGACATGCAAACAAGAGCTTAAACAAGATCCTTCTAAAGATCCCAAATTAAACTAATTCCTAGATACGAACATCTTCTCACAAGCCTAACCCATATCCTGTCGGGAAAACAACAAACATCCTGGACAGAAACGTGTGGCTGACACTCTAACCCCGAGCAAAGTTCTTTTTTTTCTGTCTTCGCAGCTAGAGACATCCAGTGGTCTGGGTGTGCTTGAGAGAGCACAGTGTGAGATCCCTTCAAACCCCAACAGCACAAACAGGCCCTGACAGATTTGCTCTCCCTAATTCGTGGTAAGAAAAACAGTACAAGTATATAAGAGATCTTCTGTGTGCTTAGAATAAACACACACACACACTCACAAAGAAAGGAAAAAAACATCCAACAATAGTCATTTCTAATGGAAGAAGAGAGTGGGTGAGACTGTTCCGTTTCAATTCACTGATACCGCTAATGGCTTCTTAGTGGTTCCATGAAATCAAGCAGCTGTCAAGGCGATGCATTGGGAACAGGGAGGAAGAGGCGGCATTCCCACAAGAGAAAAGCATCGCGTCAGGATGTTTGGCTAAACATCTGCTCCCCTGCTCTCATGGCTTTAGCAGAAGCACATACTCAGACAAAGAGATGGGAGGTGGAAACACTGACTTCTCCATCTGAGGCATTCTGTAAAAACAACAGCCTGCTCCATGCATAATGACTAGGGCACTGGGCTAGATGAGACAGAGCCCTACTGATACAAAACAGACACAGTCCAGCCATTTAACCAGCCTATGGCTTGCCTGCGGGTTTTGCATGGCTGACCACTAATTGTAAAAAGTTCATGACTTGCATAACAGAAACTTTCAAATATGTAACACTTGCTTTTTTGAAGGTGGAGAGGACTGTTCATTCACAAACCACTACAAATTTACTGAGGTAAAACTATCTTTAGCTACACACTGTGTGTACATGCACAAATAAAACACACAGGCTCTATACAAAAGTATATGCATATCATAATCTAACTAGAACATCTTAAGTCTTTTAAATGAGGAAATGACTGTACAGTGAGACCATAATTATTAACCTCGTGAGCCATAAATTCATGTGACAAACTCAAATAGCCTATGTCTGAAAGGATCAAAATACGATTCTGGTCATTCGAGAGGGGGGAAAAAATCTCTGAAATGGATGTGAAACCATAGTTCACTGATTCATCATCACAGCACATTCTTAAGAAATGCTTCATGGGGAATTACGAAATGTTTAAACTTCAAAAAAAAAAAAATCTCAATTTCAGACAAAGAAAAGACAATAAACAGTTCACCTCACTAAATGACATCATTACGTGCTGATGTCATTCATTCCACCTGTAAACACCGAATCATTAAACATCGCGTATGATTCTCAAGATCACATCAAAATGTTTGTTTTTATTCATCAGGAGACATTCCGACAGCAAAACTAACCGAAAAGCAGAGTTTCCCACCAATGTCAAGCGAGATAACAAATTCGACGCTTTCTTGGCAAAACATCACATTTTACTTAAACTTCACATGACGTCACCGCCACCACATAAGACATTTCTAAACTTTCTGCCTGTAACGACATGTGCAGCTCGAGTCCTAAGAATACACGGATCCGCCAGTTAAAATTAACCAAGATGGCGTGAGGCTTGTTGTTTAGAGGGCAGAAAAAATGGAGGATATTGTAATATACACAAAGGGATAAATTTCAACAACTCGGCCAGGCGGCAGCTGCTGCTCTTTAAGGAAGCAACAAAGATAAGAGCAACGCGAAGCTCCAACTCAACGCCAGCGACCCGCTCCGACGGAGCAGGCGATTTCCCCGTCGAAAATACGAAACCGTGTGCTTTTAACGGCTTTTATCAAAAGGAATTGTAAAGTAAATGCTTTTATCATGTCTCAATGAAGAGCTGTTAGCTTTTGCCATCATCTGAGAGACGGACATTAAACAGACCAAAGGTAGCGTCAGCTCCTCCAAGTGATCTCCCGCATCGCCTTCTCTTCAAACAAGCCCTCTAAAATCAAATATTACATTTTTACGTACCCAAACGAACGACGGGGAAGCGCTTGCTCTTTTGAAACATGTTTGGAAACATTAAGGAGTGTTTACCAACAGTTTACATTTAAAAACGTAGCAGTTAAAGCGCACGCGAGAGGGCACAAAGGCAGATTCCTATTATGAAGTCACAACCCCCGCGCGCAACATTGTGTTCACTCGTAAAGTTTTGCGCTATTCGCAGTCGCATCGGAATATTTCTCTCGATCGGCTTTTCCCGACAACGCCGTTGAAATGCTTTTGACAAGTTTTGCGCTTTTTACGCTCGAGGGACACGCGTAGCCAACCTAAAGAAACTATCGAGTTAGCTGCCCTCGCTAAGAAATCAAGCCAGCCAGCGACACAACATTGATTCTCTAATGAAATAACTGATCCAGCTCTCAATAAATTCAAAACTTACCCTTAGTTTTGACACTTCGCGTAATTCCGCCTCGATCGGGTTCGAAGTATCACTTCAGGTAGGCTAACGTTGCTCTTTGTTTTCCTTTTTCGATTTGCTTTTGGAAGAGGCCGGTGTAGCAGGAGATGATGAAGAAGGGAATTGGGCAGTAATTGAGTCTCTGTGTGTGTGTGTGAGTGAGTGACTGCGCGTGTGAGTGTGTTTGTGTGTGTTAGTTACGAACAGCAGATTGAAGGAGAGTCCTTTCAAGGTTTATTCTGCCTCACTTCAAGGAATCAAAGTGACGTCAGCGGACAATACTTAAACGATCAAACTTTTATTCGCCGTGAAAAGGCAAAAGTGTGTAGGTGCCCGAATTATGCACATTGCACGCTGTATTTTTAGCGTCGTTACTGTTTACAAACATCTGTCAATGACGAAGAGCTGAAAACGCTGTAAGGCTGTTTTTTTTACGCTTTAGGTTGTGTTTTATGTTGTCACCTCTCTCTCTCTTTTTAAGACGATTTCAGAAGTGCAGTCAGTTCTTACTCGTTATTGATATTAATAATCCATATTTGCATCATGGCTGAGCATTGTTTTGAAATTATTTTTTTTTGATCAAGTTATGTGATCAATTATCAAAATTGGCAGGTAGTGTAGCCTATACAAGTTACAAGGCAGCACGTGTTAATGAGATTGTGCTTGCTAATGAATGTGAAGACATTATGCTGTACAATAGCATTGGAAATCTGATAATATGGCGTCCAGTGAAATGGAAATTTAATTCTAAGATTAGTTACTTGTCATTCAAAAGCTGTCAGATAAACCGCAAGACAGCGATGCTTGATCAAACTTGATTGCATTTGTCTCCAGTTACCACAATAGCTAAATTCAGGGATTACGGATTAACCCGGCTAATCTGACCCTATTTTCCCTCAAATCATCAGGAGAGTGAGACAAGGTGATAACGTTCCGATTTGACAACAGAATTTCCGTAATCCAAAAGATAGTGGCATCATTTGAGCCGATGTCGTCTCACGGTGAAAAGAGAAAAAGAGGATCTGCCCCCATGACGCTCAGGAGGAACAGAAAATAAAAGGCAGAATAATTGGAACTGTTACTTTTAGTATACCGCTCATTGATCTCTCATTTGAATTACACTTGCGGGCAAAGCGAGAGGCGGCAGAATGGCCCTTTACAGCGGGAGCCGAGCTGGGCACCACGAGGCAGACAGCCATCTGTGCCTAATTGTGTGCTTTTTCTCCCTGCCGCTGCACTCACAATCAGCAACAGGCTGAGGGGGGCCCTCTGACCTAGACTGGGCCAGGGGGGGTGGCATGGGGTGAGGGATGAAGGTGGTGGGAGATTATTTCATTGAGCAAGAAAACAACAACAAGGGGGGCGAGGAGGGACACGCTGCCACTCCTTAGTGGGAGAGGGGGGTAGCACGAGTGAGAGAGAGGAGCAAGAGTGGGGCAACTCTTCGGAGTTTATCTTCACGCTTCAGATTTTGTGAGACTTGCGTGCGTTGAGGTTTTACTTTGTGTGATAAGCGGAAAGCTGCTTTTCTCACTAAGACAAGATATGTATGCTTGTATAAAATATGTGTGTTTGTGCACACTTAATTTTCATTTAAATATTTTAATTACATTTTTAAATATAATAATTGTTTTATATTTATTTAAATATATATTTGCTATATACTTTATTTTATTTATTTATTTATTTTTTTTTTTGGCCACTTTTGGTTTCTCCTAGTAAGTTTCACTACAGTAAAAATGAGTAGTGTTATTTTAGTATAATAGAAACGATTGTTTTTATTATAATATTTAGATTCAATTTTTATGTTTTACATTTTCATTTTAGTTTCATCTGAGATTTTTTTAGTAGTTTTAGTTAAATTTTAGTACATGAAGTTAAACTAAAATAAAATGAGAAATTTTGCTTTGACAACTACCTGGGAAAAAAAATATTTTATATTTTATTTTATTTCAGTTAACATTTATTTGAATTAACAAAAATGTTTTTTTTTTTTATGGTTTTAATTTTAGTTTCAGTTTTAGATAACTAGTCTGTAATAACCCTAATAATGAGGGATATAAACATGTTAATGCTAGAGAGAAAAACAGTGGATAACTAACGTTTATACATGTAACAACTGTATATATTGCAAACTGTCAGGCACATTTTAATAATTTAAGTTTACACTGTTGTCAGAAAGTACTAGTGTTATAGTCATGTAACTACAACTGGTGAGCTAATCCCGATTATAATTGCTGACCGTTTGTGACTTTACTGCTAAATACCGCTGCTGTCATTTTAATGTGCGTGTAATGAAACTAAATTTGAAATTGTTCAAAGGAGAACCAGCCACTGGTCTTTTTGGAAGCATCAGAGTGTACAGAGGACATGCACATTCGTTTACCAATTTATGCATGCGTTCGTTGATCCTCTCTGACCCCCTCCTCACCTGTAGAGATGAAGCCGGGTGAAAAGGGATGCTTATGGAGGGACATGGACAGGCAGGCAAACCTCCGGGGATCAGCGCTCCGGAGAGTGGGAGGACAAGATGAGACGATGGTGTGCAAGACGTGCATCTAAACGTGTGCATACGGTCCATGTTTATCTGTGATCATCAGACCACCCCGGCCACAGTAAGAAAACAGTAATTGTGTGTATATTTGTGTGTGTGCACACATGGCAATATTCCTCCCTTTGAGTGACTGTGTATAACCTCCTCCCCTCTTCCAGCAGAGGCACACTGGGGTTTGTAATTGTGTTGGTGGTTCTTCATTAGAGCCTGTGTGTGTGTGTGTGTGTGTGTGTGTGTTGGGGGTTGGGGCGTGGGTGGGTGAGGAGCTGAGGCTCTTAGGACTATGAGCTGCGTCATTAACGGAGGCTGGGCCTCTCTGCATGCAGCCAGAATGTCAGCCATACCTCGGTCATTTGAAACATAATAAGCACAAGTACAATGAGTGCAATGCAAGCCTGCTGGGGGAGGGGGGAAGTGGAGGGAACACAGCCTGTCTCTTCCATTGGACTGTTTTTTTTTTTTCTTAAGAGGCTTGATTAGAAGATATAATAACCTTGCGAATAATAACTGGTAAAGATGATCTCCCCCGAGACCGATGGAAACCAAATTAATGTGGCGATTTGGATTTAATTGTTATTTTTCTATTAGGGTGCATAAAGACAGAGGAGATGTCCATCTAGAGCAGGAGCTGTGCTTGCAGCTATTGATTTTTTTCCCCTCCTCTTTTCTTTCCACCCCTCTCTCCTTCTCTCTCCAACACGTATTTTAATAATCTCAGAACACCACATTCCCTAATACCATTAACAACACTAACCTTCCAGCGCCACAAAAGCGTTTAATTTCCAATGACACAAATTTCTCTCCAAGAGACTCAAATAGTGTCTTTACGCAATTTGGTGGCCTTAAGGTTTTGCTTTCTGGAATAATTGAATTGCGATCCTCTCACTTAGTCTTGCATAAAATCGCTAGGCAAAGAGCTAATCAGTGCAAAAGAGACAATAGTTTCTTCGCTTTGCCTTATTAGCCAGTTTTAAAAGAGTAAAGAGCGTTTTTCTCCCGACTGACTTTGGAGGAACTGACGCACGCGTCAGAAACTGATAATTAGACTGGAACACCGATGCGACCAGAAATGTTTCTGTTAGGTATTCAAGCTGTTTGTTCCTCTGTCAGCGCTGCTGTTTGTATCCATAAATAAAAGATGACCTTTAAATGTTTACATAATTTATACAGCCATAAATTCTTAATATATCTGACTCCAAATGAGAGAGCGAGCTGCTTGATTATGGTTCATAGTCGAGTTAAAATACAGGCTGTCTGGTGTGATATATACACACACCTGTATGTGAGTCAGCAATGAAAACCATTTTTATATTTGACTGGGGCAGAGGCTGTCTCTTCTACCTCAATGATTAAGCATATATATATAGAGAGAGAGCAGTTTTAACACTGGGGAAGTGTTTAGTTATATTTAGAAGACATAAAAACTGTAATTTTGGCTTTTAAAATGAACATTTATGTTACAGTGCAGCTCAGCAGGTTACAAATTATTACATCATTCATTACCAGGCTATAAAATGAAAACAAATTACTCTGTAGTTAGCTGGTAAATTCATCAGAAACTGCAACATTACATGGTTTACATTGGTTGAATGTTGGTTTGACCTTGCTGATGTAAGTGTGCTGCCGTCTGTTCTTCAGCCGTCTGCTGAAGAAAATAACTCAAGAGTCTACATTGGTGGAAAATTTATTTAGGACAGAAGAAGTTTTTTTCCTGTCTCTATCCCATGTGGAATATTCCCTGCATTAATCGCTCAGAACAACGAATATGTCAAGAAAATTACTTATGTGACAGGTGCAGTTGACAGCTGCAACACAATAACCTGCATTGTAAAGGGAAAAAAAGAAGCCACATATTTGTATAATTTAAAAAAATAATGCAAGATGCAGTTTCAATGTCGGCCAAAAAATATTTTCTATTAATTTTGCACCCCAATCATGATTATTAGTGCATATAGCATCATTATGGCTGCACATGCGCTGACCTTTGACCTATGGATGTAATGTTTCTGCAAAGGAATGCGAACAGATGCTAACCTAATTTTTTTCGCTGTTTACTGTAGGTGCATCATCCCTATGTGGGGAAAGTCTTGTTAATATGGCGGCGATGAGGTAAACGGATAGGAAGTGATGGAGTGGCAGACCCACGGGGGATAACCACATGAGGGGTGACAGACCACTGACATCAGCCTTGTTCTCTTGCCTTGCTGGCTTGCTCTCTCCATCTCTCTCTTCTCCACACACACTCATTTCCAGGAAGGGGTCATTAATGTGAGGGAAAAAAAACTTAATCCAGTCATGGCTTTAAAATGGAGTATCTTCTCATAGAGATGCAATCATTCCTAACGGGTCTGAGTCAGGCTGCAGATCTCACAAGAGAACAGCACAAAGAAGCTTTTAATTCCTCCATTTAGAGACAAAATACATAATTTATCATTAAAGCACTGCTTGGAGGGGAAAAGGGTACTTTTTAGATTTTATTTGAGCGTAGCTCCCTAAAGTGGTAGCAGGGTTCAACTTAACCTGACCAATAAACCGAGAAAATGATCCGCTTTTCGTTCTCTTCAACGCACCAGCCCTCTTATAAAACTACAGCAGCGGTTCCAACATCCATACAGTAGTTAAATGTTCACATTTAACAGTCGTAATTGACATTTTCCCTCGCTCCCTTCAGCAATGATATATCAAAGAGTGCATCAGCCGCCGGAGGAGGAGAGAAAACATTAGGAGGATTAATAAAGGGGGGGAGGAAAATAGATTGAGCGTTCACCAAGATCAGTAAAATAGGATCTGTCAAGCAACCCTGAAACATCCATCCTGTGGAGAAAAAAAAGACAGAGGTACATTTTCATGGATGGAAGGAAGGAAAAACAGAGGACAACCCGTGCGGCTGATCAATTTCCCTAGATTAGCTTTCAGCGGCTGTGCCCGCTTCCATTTGTAAAGATAATATTATGTAATAACCCTTTTGGGTGACTATTTAAATTATCATACTGCCTACAGTGCAAGGCGCTAATGGAAATATTTAACATAAATTCACTTTAAAAAATGACGCCTTAAACAACAGTTGTAAGAATTATTCTGAAATTAAAGGAGTGTGCATAAATGATTCTCCCTGGCCTTGACTCGCTGTTCTCAATTACGTTCTGCTCAACTGGAACAATGAAACGATGCTAGCACTGCGCTTTATCGCGCATATATATGCGCTGTTACGAATGTCATATGGAAGCTATTTATGGCCACAAGCATCGGTGCCAAGGGCATAGAAAACAGGGATGTTATTGAATCAATTCAGAATGTGCAAAGGAGCAGTGCGACGATAGATCAGGTAGAGCCCAGCCGTTGCTGGGTTCCACTTGAAAAACGATAGCTTCAGCTTGGCTTTTGTTGTGCGCCTTCAAAGACAGGCATCTGAAAACCCCAAATGAAGAGACAAAGCTGTAAGCATTCCTCAGTCTTCTTCGCCTTCTACAAACTCGTTAATGATCTCATTTCAAAACACCTTCCTGCGGACGTCCCCTTTCCTGTCTGGCTAACGCCAAATTGCATAATGCCAACTGAACGCTCGCATTTGTTCTCCCTTTCCTTCTCAGGAAATCTATTTAAATTTTCACGCCAACTGTCAGTCCGAATCCAACCTTGATTTATGCAAAAACAACGTCTGCTTTAATTAGTCATTTCTCCTCACTGTGCTCTAGGCGGCAAGCTGGGTTAGACATTCGGAGGAACCTCCTTTTTGTATGATCAAAACTAGGCCATCAGCAACACCATGATAATAGCCACGTCTCAACACCCTAGCAACATACGAGAGTGTGTGTTCGAGTGTGTTTTTATCCCCCATGAGCCATCCATCTCCACTCAGCAGGGTGGTTTTGGGTGGAGCACGGATAATCACAGCAGTCACTACACCTGGAGGACTGGAAAATAATAAACAACTAACAGGTAGTTTTTCCCCGTCAGCTCTCTATACGTTCCCAGGCACTCGAGAAAGAGAGAAAAAAGGAAAAGGAGGAATGTTTAAGCAGCAATATTACATTAATCAAGAGAAAATGAGCTGGAGTCCACCTCATAATGCACTTGTGCTGGATTAACGTCCGCGATCTTCAAAACGAAAGTAAACTACACCATGTGTTTTTGCTCGTTTTGGATTGCGACACTTCTTGATTATCCCAATTGCAATGATGTAGAGCAAACAAAAGTGGCTGAAACCTCGTGCTAATTTCACAGGCTGACATTTCGGATGGAAAAGACACCAAACAGATGCTCAGAAGAGAGCGACTCTCTTGTCAGATGTTGGGGAAGTGCGTGTGAGTAACGACAATCACATGAATGGGGCAGACAAACTTATTCTCACAACCAATTCTATTTTGGGGTCTGTGCGCTGCTTTGCTGACTGAAGTGGCATTCTGTCCTTTGTGAAAGCATGACCCTCTGAGGTGCGTTCATGTGCTGTGAACCTCGGCCGGGGGGGGGAGCGACTAGAGAACGAGCGAACGGAGGCCGGTGGAAAAGCCGAGCGGTCTGCAGGCATTCCTTTGTGATTAGGCTACACATCTGTGGAGAAAGAGGCCATACATTCTTTAAGCCGTGTCTGAAGCTGCTGACTTCTACCCTTGATCGCTTCGCTGTTGTTTTTTTCTTATCAGTAAAAAAAGAAACTCGGCTGTGAACGTTTTATTTGGTGACTGCAGACTCTGTTTCCTAATACAGAAGCATGACGCGGTCTGAATCAGCCCCTTTCAACTTTTGTGCTTGGATTTAAAGTACCAAAAAATCAACCAGGGAGTGGAAGCTTGTGTCCTTGCTCTCAAAAAAAGATATGAGATTTCAACACCGGGCACCCATGTACAGTGCTTCCTTCCTCTTTTGCAAACATAAACCTCAGAACCCTTCCTTAATCCAGTCATCCACCGGTCGAAGGCCGAACATGACAGCAGACGGACAAGGCAAACACTGGTGGGGGTGGTGCTTGTGTTCCGTCTTTGTTCTGATGGTGACCTCTTCATTATAGGGCCTTTGTCACCATAAGGATTAAGAGTGAAAGAGAGCGCTTCCTCTGTTAGGCAGGGTTCAAATCTGGCTCCTAATAAAACGCTCTTCCATATGTGCACGTCAGGGTGTGTTTTAAGGATGTTTCCTCTCATCCTGCTCTATAAAAATGGATTTGAGTACACAGTGGTGGACTTATGTAAAGTAAACCAGTTATTAAATAAAGTAGTTCTTACGTAGCTTATCTCTGGCCATGATCAATGACCCAAATATAAAGAATTTAATATTCTCAAGAAATAAAGTCAAAAAGCCTGCTGTTTAATTAATTTAACTGTTCAATCAAAAAATGGATGCAATTGAAAACGCATTTTGTATCAGCTATCAGTCTTCCCAGACTCAGAAATTGATGTTTCTTCTTTCTAAGCTTGTGTGCATGATGACAAATTGTTTGCCTCAGTTAATCAAATAGCTTTATGAATATAGTTAGTGTATTTTAAGACATTGTAACTTGTAAAGAAACATTTTTGTTTGCGTTGTTCAAATTAATGTCTTATTATCACGCTTCGCAATATTTTAATTACCACAGTGACAGAACAAACGCCATGTGGCTGTGAGCAAACACAAGTGAAACGGTGCGGTTATTACTGTATCAGATGCATTATGCCGCCCTCTACTGGACAATTAAACAAATAGCCGGAAAAGCAGCTATAAAAACCACAATAAATCTTTCACATATGCCATTTTGTTCAAATATTGTTCAGTTAGTTTAGTGTTTTATTTACTGAATTGATATTTTAATTTTATTTACATTTGAATGCTGCTAGAAAAATTACAATTATCTACCAGGATTTATTTCACATTACTGACTTTGTATGCCACCTGCATTTTTAAATGGGGGGGGCAAGAGTAAATGCGCAACATGTAGACAAAATTCTGAGTAAAGTGTAAACAATTTAAAAATAAAGTTTACAAATATTTCAAGTCTTGATGTTTTATTTTTTAAACAGAGTCTCTTGATACTGTCAATGTACTGTCTGGTTTCACTGAAGTTGTGTTTTCAGTTGTGTATTAGTAAATTTAGGCTACTTTTATATACATGGAATTTAGAAAAATATATATTGCATTTGTTTTAATATAAGTTTAAATGTAATGGGTTTTCAAATTATAAAAAGAATACACCTAATTAAATTATAGGCTAGCCTACATTCTCTCCCCCAAGATCATTTGTGTATCAAAGAAATACATTTTTTTCACCAATATTAAAATAGGTCTTGAACACTTAACACATTTCTGTATATTACACCAAAATGTGATAAGAGAATAATGATCTTTAAAAAAGCATCATATGACCCCTTTAACTAAAACGTAAAAAAAATAAACGTAAGCGGTTTCAGGGAAGTTTGTATTTATATATTTTCCATCATCTGCAAATGCTATCTTGCTGAATAGAGCCAATGGAGATGTTCGAGAAGAACCTCTAATTTTATTTTGGATTTTACAACCTAACACATGTACACATGTAACACATGTACCATGGACAATATCTATGTAATTTACGTGCAGCATATAAAAGAGGGCGGGGCGTATTTCGCAACACTGTCATTCATTGGCTGGGGCAGCTGACAATCAGCCGCCGTGAGCAACGTACGCGTTTCCTGCGGGTGTCCGTTTACACTTTAAACCACGTGACCCTCCCTATATCAACACACGGACGCCATTAATATTAAAGGCAGAGAGACGGAAAATCAGAGGTGAGTTCACACGGAAGTGATGCCAATCGGAACATTTTAACACGGAGAAATTGGTGCGTTTTAACGGGTAGCGTTTGCTGAGTGTTAATATAAACGCTTACGATTTAATTGCATTCTGTTACCCAGCGAGCTTTATTCTTGGTGTAGTTACGAAGTGTCCTGGCTAACAAAAACAAGGCCTAGACATCTGGCTGAGTGCTGGTTTATTAATGCGACTGACTCCTGGGATGACATGCAACCTAGAGCATCTAGTTTAACGGGTCAGTGGCGCGTTTCATGAACATGTCCTTTTTTGAATGCATTGAGTTAAATCCGTATGATTTATTGGCGCAAAAGCTTTTGTACAGGATAAATACTCCGTGTTTACCTCCTCTGCGAGCTATTTGTTTTTTTAATGTGCTTGTAACCCGAGCGCTATGCTGAGCTAATGCAAATCACTGACATCTCACCTATTTGATATGCCATCAGCTGTGGTTTACAATCAAAATTTCGCTGTTTGTGTCCTGTCAAGTTCATGCAAGTGCAACAAAAAGGACTTGAACATTGTGGCCTGGAGGCCAGAGAGACATTTATCAGGTCACTGTTATTATCGAAAATTTGGACCATAAATGTAATCTCGAATCTATTTCAAAATAGTCCAAATTTGCACCCTTTGACAAATATTTGAAGTGCTAACTGATGCACATGGAATCAAGGAAGAGCACATATGTGCTAAACACATTTCGAAACCTCAAGATGAGGAAGCTGCATAGAGGCATTAACTTAAAATGTCTCCTCATTTTATTAGTGTGCTGTTTTGTGTGATTTTTTGTTGAGTGTACAAGCTTGGGTTTAACAAAGTGTTCCAGCACTGGTTGCATAATCGGCAAACAAAGCCACAGGGTTTCACGCGGGTGTTTTTGTTCTGCCTCTCGTTACATACACGCCCTGATGTTAATGTATTTCTGTAATTCTGCTTGTCATTCACCTTTAGTACCTTTGCAAATGTTGATCTATGAAAAATACCCTGAAAGAAAATGGATGCTTATTTCCTCACAGTCTTGTCTTTCGAAACCCATGAGTTTCTTGCTTCTGTCAAACAGAAAAGGATAAGTTCACTATAGCCTGTCTTAGCTTTTCATTTTCATAAAATGAATGTGAATAGTGGCCATGGCAAATTTTGGTCTCGTCCTCAAACAAAACTGTCATATATTCCAAATAATTTGGAGCCATAATGCAGAAGTTGTTAGTTTTTTTTTTTTTTGTCACTTTTGTTGTGTGGAAGAGAGCAGCACAGATATTCAGAAGAAAGTTTAAAATGATGCAAGAGATGCAGCAAGCCACTTCATATGATATGATGCAATAAAATTGTTGCTTTAAGTGTCTAAACTTTGAGGCCTACTATATATGTTCTCAACAACATTCTGTATCTAAACTAGTATATATTTCAAGTACAGGCTTAAGCCTGCAATAGCCCCTCTCTCACTTGCTCTTTTTCTGTCTGACACCTGACTGAAGCAGTGCTTTGGTGCCTTCAGGTTAAGTTTAGCAGTGTTCTCACTTGGCAAATGTGATTTGGAAAAAGCTTGACACACAGCAGAGAGCTTTCATTGCAGGAAGGTGCTATTTTGATACTCTACTGTAGAGGGGTGGGTATTTATAGAGGGCTTGATGAAGGGTGCTGTAGGAAGATGTGTATGCAGGTTTACTGAGGGGAGGAAAATGTGTTATGATATAAAATGACAGGTTGAGGTGGTCCGTTACTGTCTGTGTCAGTGCCAGTGGCTTTTGTATTCTAAGGGTTACTGATTATTGGTAATGTCAGGCATTTAAGACTGTGCTCTGGGCCAATAGACTGATAATAACCAGTTTTGCTTTTTGTTTTTCTTCAGTGTATCTGCTCTACTCTTGAAAAAAGTAGACATTTACTCACCCTCATGATGTTCCAAACCCATATGACTTTGTTTTACGAAACACAGGAGAATAAAGCTTCTTATTTAAGTGGAATCATTCACCCAAACATTAAAATCTCGTCATTTACTCAAATAAATGATCCATAATTGTTGTCCATCCATTGAAAGCCTGCAACCAGAATGTGCTCACTTAAAGTAGTACATCGAGATTGTAGAATTAATCCAAATGAATTGAGCGGTGTAAGTCTTTTGAAAAGACCCAATCATTTTGAAGAACGGATATAATTTTGGTTTTTACTTCTAGACATTGTTTAATGCACATACAGAGCACATCAAATACAGTAAACAGAAGCTCAACCACAGTGGCTTGCTTGCGTGATGCACAAGAAATAACAAATTTGATTGGTTTTCACATTTTAAACAAAATGTTTGAGCTTATGTTTACCATATTTGATGTGTGCTCAATGCGTTGATCAATGTTTATATTTAAATAAAAGCCTAAATTTAAAATCTGTTCCTCTAATAAATAGATTAAAGTGCTGTAAGCCATTTGTATGGTGTACTTTTTTTTTTTTTTGAAGCGTACACATTTTGGTTGCATGGACTTTTGAGAGTTTTGGGGAAATACTGCTGAGATTAAAAATATATTTTAATAATGTATCAAAGGTGAACGGAAGGCTTACAGGCTTTGGGAGCATCATGAGTGTGAGTAAATGATGACAGAATGTTCATTTCTGCAAACCTTTAATAATGTGCTAATAGTACTTTAACATGTAATTACGATAAATGGCGTCTGAAGCAGTAAGAAAGTAAGTCAAACAGGTTTGGAACAATGCGACGGTGAGTACATGACAGAATCTTTCATTTTTTGGTGAACTATGTCTCTAAAACCATCATACTGCTGGAGGCAACTTGTTATGCTTGACAGGTTATGGAAGTACATGACTAAAGACACGCCTGAAACATCTCATTACCACCAGTCCTGTTTTTAAATGGAATTTAGCGGTGACTGCTGTCATGGGTGTGCGGCTGTAACGTTGTGTGTCTCTCTGTTTCTCAGGGTGCAGTTTAGAGATGGATTCGAAGTCTCGTCGGTTTCCTTTTGCTGTCTCCAGCTCTTCCTCGCTGTCATCGCCCTCCTCCCTCTCCTCCTCATCTTCAGCGCTCAGTGCGAGTCGGCTCTATGGCAGAGGGAGCGTCTTGGGAAGAGATTGCTTTAGCAGAGAAGCTTCTGTCAAATTAGACTCCGACTATCAGGTATTACAGTGACCCATTCATTTCCGTAGTGTTTGCGTTCACATCCACAGGTAGTGCAGCTTAAGTCTCTCTCGGTAGAGGACTGCCATCACTGAATCGTCAGCCCCTTCTGTTGAACCAGTCACCCAGAAATCCATATTATTTTTCTATGTAACCCGGCATAGTTAAAGGAGTGTTTTGGGTTCAATAAAGATTTTGTAGTTCTGTCGACAGCATCTGTGGTTTAATATTGATTACCTCAGAAAATAACTTTGACTTTTTCTTTTAGATTAAATGGAAGCATGTGGGGCAATCATATGTATCCCTAAGAAACCTAAGCATCGATATTAATTTTCCCGCCTCTTATCTATATGAAGCCATTAGTTGTAAAAACGGTTTTGTTTAGGCAAAATTTAAATTAGAATAAAAAAAAATACATTTTTGCCTAAAAAAAAATTAGGCAAAATACAACAATGTGCAGTTAGGGTTGCAAAATATCACCTCAGTTGTCTATTCACAATAATTCAGAACCCTTTTTTTTTTGTTGAAAAATTTAATATTTCAACCAGTAATGGTGCAGTCTTGAAAAATAATGAAGGTTCATTATTTGAGCTTAATCAAAAACTGTAATTTTTATAACAAGCATATTTTAAATATAATGTGGTGATATTTAGTTGAATTAAAAAAAATATTAATGAGACTTTGACAAAATGGTCAGAAAATGGCTGGAAAAGATTCTAAGTATTTTTGTACCACTTATTGAGTAGGCTGGTTTTTTGCCCAATATAAGGATTGCCAGGTTTGCCTAAAAACAAAAATAGCCAGATGGTCAAGCAAAAAAGTAGTCCGTAGCAAATCTCAAAATGCTGCTCTTGTACTCCGATGCATATTTTACAGTCACTTATGCATTATAGTTTCTCTGTTTTTATACATTTGTCTGTTTTTATAAAGGTTATATAATTTGTGTAATATTTCAAATGTTTAACCACCCACACCAACAGTTTTTGCGAAGTTTTTTTTTTTTTTTTCCCAGATTGAGATTTGATATTTGGCTAGTTTGAGTTTATAGACATGTATATGATATAATAGAAAAGTTAGATAAATTTGTTCTAAAAGTGTTAAGTATTGTCATCTGGTCAGTGCGGTTTTGCATGACTTTAGTAAGCTAAAGGAGTTAATATGCAATTTTTTTTTCCCCCACCAGAAGTGTAGATAAATGTCAGCGTCCGCTAATGTTACGTGTAGTTTTTACCCATATTTAGTGAAAATTAGGTATTTGATTGCTTTATGCAATCATTACAGTTCTGTTATGCTGGGTCTCTGGGGGTTATCAATAATAATATTGATGTTAATATTTAGTATTGTTGTTATTAACAATTGTAATAGTTTGTTTTATTTAATTTTAATTAATTTTATTTTTTTGGCTCTCTCCAATATATAGCAAAATATTTACCGAAGGGATTTTTTTTTCTTTTTTCCTCTCTCTTTCTCTTCCTCTCATTACTGTGTAAGTTTTTGTTTTCTCCACCCCTTCAGTCAGTAAAACTTCATGAAGATTCTCGAAGCACGAGAGAGGCACTATGGAGATTAGTGTGCTATCTCTGTTAGCATCTCATATTCCGCAGCACTGCTGGGGCTCTGGAAAGGTCTTCGTGTTACACTGCTTCGGTTCACTGGGCTTTTTATAGTGCACACTAGATTCCTGGCTCTGGTGTATCTCGTCAACCTGTCAAGGTCTGTCTCGCTAGATAAAATTACTGAAACTTCCAGAGTTGTTTTTGACTCCCAGAGTGTGTTTTGAAGATCACATCTAAGAACTTGGCTACATCACTACATTAGGCAGTGCTGAAGTGCACATTAAACCACGTTAGCCACCATCAGCTCATCCGTATATAGTTTGCCACAGGGGATTTAACAAAGCAGCAAACCACCCATATGCTTCAGGAAGAAAACTATTTGCAGAGGCTTTGTGCTTGGCTGTTTAAGTTTGGATATTGGCCCATGTATCTCTTCAATGATGTAGAACAAACAGTAGTTGAATGACTCAATGATAGTAGCGTCTCTTCCTGTCACATGTTCTAACGTTCACATGTTGTGTGTTCATTTCTCATGTTTCCTGTCTGTTCTAGAGCTCCCGTCTGCTGAGCTCAACAAGAGGTTACAATTCAACTGAAAGCCGTCACTCCAACTGGAAGCTCTCTAATCCGGTCTCTCTGTCTTCGTCATCTTCCTGTGATCGAACATGGACAGAATCTGCCAGTGGGGACCGAGGCAGACTTGTAAATATTTAGTGTATAAATTATGTATATGCAAGTTATATAAAGGGGTTTTATTATAATAATAATAATAATAAGAAGAAGAAGAATTACATTAATTGCATAACATATATTTTAAACCATGAGAAAGTGTCTAATGCTACGGCATAGATATAAGATTGGATGTCCAAAGTTCTTTTAGTTTTATAAAGTAGCACAACATAATTGTGTATCAAGTATGAAATTTGTTGTGATGTTTACATGCATTCAAATTTATGTAACAACTTTACCAAAAAAATCAGATTTGAAGGCCCTTTTGCGATGTGAACAGTCCAAGAATCTTGGAGTCCGTTTAGTAACCAACCCAGACATGAATGACATCTGACTGCCTCTGTGTGTTTGCATTTTAGACCGACTCTGAGAGAAGACCGGGAACCTACTGTGGACTTCTTGGCACATCCCAAGACAGCGAGTCTAAACGAGCAAAACTTTCCTACACAAATAGAGCAGCATATTCCAGATCCCCTTCCACATCTAAACCTGCCAGCTTCTACTCCAATTTAGGAAGTATGTCACAGTAACAAGTAGTTGCAAAAATATTTAAAAGTGTTAAAATGTTGTAGCTGTAGTTAATATTGGGTGTCTTATCAATGTATGGATATATGGTGGATTAACGCATTGTTCTTGTGTTTAGGTTCTTCATGGAAATCCTCCATCAGTCCTTTATCTAGATCATCCTCTTCATCTTCGACAACTCCATCAGAGGGTCTTTGGGCCCGCAGAGATTTGGAGAAGAGGGGGGATTCAGGACTGACCTCACTGAGGGAGTCTAGTTACCGGCCTAGTGGGCTGACATCTTCACTGTGTATGTGCACACATATATTCACATTTACACAGACACAATCATCCACTACCAGTCTAGTCCTGCTGTTGTAGTCCATTTTCTGTACTGGTATTTTTATAAAAATGTTGGGATATTGCCTAAAAATGCGGAATGAAAACTGAATGAAATGCTTGCTTGAGCTTTATAGTTTATTATTTTATTTATTAGTTCATAATGTAATATTAAGTTATGTAAAATTCAGTACAAAGACAAACATTTTTAAAAAGTGACTGAAAATTTTGCATTGGATTGGGCCAATAGTTTTAAAGCATCCTAAATGTTATTCTGGTCATCTGGCCATTTCGGTTTCCCCAAAAGTGGCGGTTTTATTTTTATGAACACTTGGGAAGGTAATGCTTTATTGCAAACTTGTTGCAGAGTTCACTTCTTTTTATTACGGATATCTTGGCATTTCTTCTAACATTATATTATATAACGAGCAACTTTTCGGAAAATGTTTAAAAATGCTAGTGTGAACTGAGGGCGTTTTGAAACTAAAATGCTGTTTTTCAAGATATCCAAATGAATGTGGACGTAGCCTATTGCAGTGGCTTTCAGCCCTGTACCTGGAGACGAGTTAAAAATCTCCTTAATCTAACACCTGATCAGCTCATTAGGTTTTTTTGAAATATAAACATTTAAATGGTGGCTGTCATAACTTGATGGATTTATTCAAACATAAATTAAACATTGAAGAACAGTCAAATTTTTAATGAATGTTACATGGTGCATATATTTAGCAAAATGCCCCTCTCTACAGTTTATTTTTCTATCTGTCTAATGAGTTTATGGTCACCGAATATGTTTTTCTAAGGTAAATGTGATGTTACGTGACATTGTTTACAAGCCGTTATATTGAAGTCTTTGCGTGGAGGAAACTCTGCTTTACTCTGCAACACTGATTGAGCGATTACATGAAACAGGATATGGATTGTAAAGTTGTACTCTTTTAACTTGCCTTCGGATGTTTAGTCATGTTTATTTTGTGCTGAAACTGGTATTAATGTGAAGGAGATGATCCGTTCACGTGTGCCTCGAGCTGCCGCATCTGTTGAACTGAGGCGCTACAGCAATCTGTCACGCCACATTAAACAGCGCCAAAACGACATTTATTGTTTGAATACTGCAATACAATGGACAGAATTTGAAATCTGATACTTTGTTTCATATTAAAAGTACCAAAGCACAATGCTTATTGCGATTTATTGAATGGGAAGTGCCCTTCAATGTTCCATCCATTAACTAAAAACAGGCTACACTAATCGATTCTTAGGATTTAAGAATCGATATCGTTCCGTAAAAATGAGAATCGATTAATAGAGATAACGAATTTTTTTTTTTTTTTTACCCAGCCCTACTCATTAGTAGAGACTGTGGTCTAATGGTCTCTGGTCCAAAACCACTGGTCTACTGGCATGTTGTAGCCCATCATGGTAACTCTACCTTTCTTTTTGTGCTTCAGACCGTTCGGAGCATGTTACCTCCACCTATGCACAAGGTGCTCGACCCAAAGAGAGCCAGTATTCATCCCACAGAGAGAATGACTCATCTAGTCGCCGTATCTCAGCCGAGTACCTTCCTTCTCCTCTGGAGCGCAGCTCCCACAGGCTGACCTCAGATTACCAGTCTGGTCCGTTCTCTCGTGATACGCCACGCTCCAGCTCTAGCTCCACCAGAACCTCTGCCTCTGTCTCGGACCCATCCCAGCTCTCATCCTGGATCTCCACCCCTTACACGCCCCTTACTGGCTGTAGCTCCAGCCCACCGCCCTCTAGCCCCGCCCCCACTCCACTTCCTGCTCAGAATGGCGGTGACTCGGATGGCAGGCGAACAACCAGGCGTCTGCTATCCCGGCTTTTCTCCCGACGCTCCAGTCAGGAGTCAAACTCTACCGTCAGCTCTGCCTCTGATTCTCGGTCATATGACTCAAGCTCAGATGAAGCCCCACCCTCTGAAGTCCCTCCTTTAGTCAGCAGAGAAAATTTGGAAGCAGAGTTGAGGAACTCTGACCCCGTTCAGGCGTTTTCGTTCTTGCGCAGACGTGGACCATCTCTCGCTCCCGTCCAGGAGAGAGCTGATGTAGTAGAGCACGAACAAGAATCGCTCAGATCTACGGCAGGCCTGTCCTGGCTGAACTGGAACCGCTGTACCCCACTGTTCTCTCGTCGCAGGAGGGAAGGGCGTGACGAAAGCGCCCGCATGGACCCTCATTGTACACCCCAGTTCCCTCTTGGTGACCGTGATGGCCGTAAAACACCTGACCGGGGCACGGATTGTGAAGATGATGATGATGATGACGATGATGAAGATGAGTCCTCAGAGGGCGCCACAGCAGCACCCTCTGCTGGAGCCTCTGGTCTCAGGCCTGTCCTGGCTGAACTGGAACCGCTGTACCCCACTGTTCTCTCGTCGCAGGAGGGAAGGGCGTGACGAAAGCGCCCGCATGGACCCTCATCGTACACCCCAATTCCCTCTTGGTGACCGTGATGGCCGTAAAACACCTGACCGGGGCACGGATTGTGAAGATGATGATGATGACGATGATGAAGATGAGTCCTCAGAGGGCGCCACAGCAGCACCCTCTGCTGGAGCCTCTGGTCTCTCTGCATCGCTACTGCAGGACGGAGCCCGTCTGGCAGGACTGAGCCATGGCATGGGCAGGGTGATGACCAGGCCGCTCTTCCGTATGCCTGAGAATATGATAATTGGTGTGGAAGTGGGAGCAGAAGGGAGGAGTCAAACTGATGAGCAGGTGAAAGACAAGCCCGCCCCCTCCAGAGACCCAGAGAGACTGCGAAAGATTCAGGAGAGGTCAGAGGGCAGTTTTAATTCTCTAACTTAGTTATTGTGGTGAAAAATTACAGTAAAGGTAGGACTGGACAATAATTCAATATATCGCGATATAATTTTTTTTTCATTAAGGGAGATAGATTTTTAAACATTTCAGATATTTCTATATACATTACCAGTGCTTTGTGTACAGCTGTTCCAAAAGCGCCTCCTGGTGGCAGAGAATGAATTTGCATGTTCAATAAGCCTGTTTCCAGCAACACTTTTTTTTTTTTTTTCTATTTTCTGCAGCAACTCTATGGAGCTTATAATATGACAACTGTTTGAATTTGTATTGTATAATTTTGAATGTGGCATTTATCAAAACTGCATATTATGTGACATTTAACAGTTCTGAATTTGAATTTTTTTTAACTTGAATGTTGAACATTTGAAATTTAACACAACAGAATTTTTTATAGACGTGCATTTTCAAATAGCGAATTTTTTGTTCTGGATTCTTTGACCGCAAATATCCAGTTTTTAAAAATACAGCTTCAAGTTTTCAAGATGAAGAAGAAATTCGGAACATCAAATTCAATATTCTAAAATTCAATATGCAGAAATTCAGATCAAAGTAGGTCAGAGGTAATCCACAGGGAAGAGCAGATGATCTCCGAAAAGTCAAACGAAGCATTTTGGCCAATTAGTAGTTTTCTGGCGTTCAGATCAGGTTGATCTACCTGATCCTGAATCGCCCAGAGGTATCCGAAGTGATTCTTAAACATTTATGGTTTATATTTAGGCCTGTATGTTAGGTTAGCGTTCAGCATGTTAAATCTTTATCGAAGCGGTCTCTGGTGTTTTAAAGTATATTTAGTGTGAAAGTGATTAGCATGCCACCGTGTCTACACAGGAAGCGAGCGGAAGCAAAAAAAAGACAATAGAGCCCATTGATTATAATCAGTGATATTTCCTACACTGGATGCTGCGCGGCGCAACACCGTGGATGTGACTGCTTGAAGCAACAAAGCGGCCGTTGCAAAGAGCTTGGACTACGTCAGAAATAGAACGGGGAATCCGATTGCTGTTGGGAATTTCGCATTCAGTGTAGACTGTATTGATGATAAGGTTCTGCTGTCTTTTGTCGCGACGCGTCTCACTGCTCGCGTCCGGTCTAGACACTGTGTTCGCACCCTGAGTGTAAGCGTCATACATAACTGTTTCGGAGCAGCTGAAGCCGTTTCTCATCGAGCTGTGTGAAATGCAGACTGAATGGCGACTCAAAACACCCGACCGCTGCATTAGCATATGCAAACTACAGCTTTCGGCTTTATATGAAGCAAGCCAGTGTCGTGTCGCTCTAGTAAAGTTTAGATGGATGACGGTTGTAGTCAAAGTAAAGGCTATTATAGTGACATACAGGAGTCATAAATTAGGTGCGCACGTGTCCGTTATTACTAATGTTTTTCTAAGGCTTTTTTTTTTATATTGTTCATATCGACATCGGAAGTATATCGTGTCCACCAAAATTCAGAAGTGTATCGTGATATAAATTTAGGCCATATAGTCCAGCCCTAAGTAAAGGTATAGTTACATAGACAAAGTCAGTTGTCAAGAATGTAGCGACGTATGAATTCCCACAGAAGTCGCTTTTAAATCAAGCTGCTTTCTGTTGGTCAGTGCAGCAACTTGAATCCGTTGCTAAATCTGCGTGGGGAAATCTTTTGCCCTCACGCATAATCCCCAGTCGTGTAGATTAAAAGAACAACACGCAACAATGGTAAATGTGACCGTCTTAACTCCTAATTTTCTTGTTTATGGTAATTTTAAGGTGAATTTGGTCATTTTAAAAGAATTAGCACTTGGATTTTCAGTACATGCATACGTGATTTTAAACAGTTTTTAGTAGTGCTATTCATTTTAATGGCATCCAAAACAATTGAGGGCATCTTTCACAACAAAAAATTGGTTTCGTTGCAAAACAATGGTTTGAAGTGTCATGCTTGAAGCATTAGTTGATGTATTCAAAAATTAAAAAAAAAAAAAAAAAACATTCAAAAATGTGCTTGAAAGTTTCTAGTAATCCTGAAGATCCTGATTAGCTGCTTCAGTTATGGTCAAGTAGAAATGGGTCTAAATTATGAATGATTGGGCACCCTTAGTGTAATAGGAACAGATGTTCATAACTTAAATTTGCTGATTGTAACCGCACCTTCTTCCTACTTTTAGCCTGCTGTTGGAGGACTCCGATGAGGAGGAAGGTGATCTGTGCCGAATCTGTCAGATGGGGGAGCAGTCGAGTTCCAACCCTCTGATCGAGCCCTGCAAGTGCACCGGCAGCCTGCAATATGTGCACCAGGACTGCATTAAGAAATGGCTCCGCTCCAAAATCAGCTCTGGTATGGATGTCTTTTCCTGAGGGCAGGAGTAAATTAGGTGTTTATATTAGTGTATATTCATTTGTTTGATGTGCACCGAGAATGGACCAGGAGGATTTGGGGTTCATTTCCTGCAGTTCAGGACTACTGATGCATAACACGGTGTGAAAGCAGACTGATAAAAAGCACACGTTTGAAATGTCAAGTTGTGAAGAATCTCATTTGTTAACTGTCTGTTTTTTGAACTTTTCTGAAGAACTTTTGACATTGAGGAAGGAGGCTACAAGCCATTATGGAAGAATGCTGTGGCAGTGCATTGTAGAGTTCAGAATGACAACCATAATTATGTACCAAAGTATTTACTTTGAGAATACTTGAGTAAACTGGGGTTCAAAAACTTGAGGGCTACATTTGCTAATAAGAGATGAATGCAGCTATTTTTCCATTCATATTGAGTACATGTGCACTTTCATACACAGGTTCTAACTTGGAAGCCATCACTACCTGTGAACTTTGTAAGGAAAAACTGCACTTGAACATTGAGAACTTTGACATCAATGAGCTCTACAGATCTCATGAAAGGGTAAGTGTGTCAACCCAATATGTATACAATAAAGCACATTTAGATTACCTATTATTTTTAAGGTCAGAACATACTTGCCTGTACACAAATTTGTGTGGTTATGGTTTTTAAAGAATCTCTGAGGAACAAGAATTATTACATGGAATTAAGGCTTGTTCACACCAAAAAGCAGCACTTCTGACACTTACCCTCACTTTTCACAAAGAAGAAAGGAAGTCAAAAAGACTTGCATCTTTTCAAAAAAAGATGTTGAGGTTTTTGTATTTGCTATGACGTTTATCAAACAATGCTGAATACAGCAGTTCAGAGGCACAAGAATCAGTTTTGGGTTCTTCCTCTGCTATTCACTGTATGCTCTTTTTATAAGCGCCACCAGGTCGCCATAGTTTTAATTGTGACTTTTTATCTTGCAATTTTCTTTCTTTCTCAGAATTGCATGATATAAACTCGCAATTACGAGGGAAACTCAATTGCAAGATTTAAACTCTCATTTTTTTAAGGTCAGAACATACTTGCCTGTACACAAATTTGTGTGGTTATGGTTTTTAAAGAATCTCTGAGGAACAAGAATTATTACATGGAATTAAGGCTTGTTCACACCAAAAAGCAGCACTTCTGACACTTACCCTCACTTTTCACAAAGAAGAAAGGAAGTCAAAAAGACTTGCATCTTTTCAAAAAAAGATGTTGAGGTTTTTGTATTTGCTATGACGTTTATCAAACAATGCTGAATACAGCAGTTCAGAGGCACAAGAATCAGTTTTGGGTTCTTCCTCTGCTATTCACTGTATGCTCTTTTTATAAGCGCCACCAGGTCGCCATAGTTTTAAGTGTGACTTTTTATCTTGCAATTTTTTTTTCTTCTCAGAATTGCATGATATAAACTCGCAATTACGAGAGAAACTCAATTGCAGGATTTAAACTCTCATTTCTGACTCCCCCCCCAAAATTGCAAGTTTATATGTCGCAATTCTGACTTTATAACATGCAATTGTGAGTTAAGTCAGAATTGTGAGAAATTCGCAATTCTGAGAAAATATCAGTATTTTTTTCCCCCTCAGCATTTGACATTATAACTCACACTTGTGAGTTTATATCTCTAAATTTGAAGAAAAGTCAGAATTGTATGAAAAAAGTTGCTGCTTTATTCAGTGGTGGAAATGGGCTTTCATATAAACCCCTCTCGGTTTAAAAAAAAAAAAAAAACTGACAAGCATGTCAACGTTCGAGTTGTCCTGATCAGATGCATTAGTAGTCCATTTAAATTTAAAATGTTTATTGTAACCCTGAGCGTTTGTCTTGGTGTAAACTGACTTACTAAGATTCATTCACATAGAATGCATTCTTGCATTAAAAAATGTGAAACACAGGGTCAAGGAATGAGGGGAAAATGCTAATCTAGAAATGTTCAACTTTTTAACTTGAGCTCCACATCTGTCTAGCACATTTATATAGAAAAACAATGAATCAGAACTAGTATTTGCTTAAAATCCCATCCCTGTTGATCAGACTCCTTACTGAGTCTGTGGAATAAGGAACATCTTTAAAGACTTTAAAGCAAGTAATGTCACATCTATCAGTTACATCAGGGGTGTCCAAACTCGGTCCTGGAGGGCCGGTGTCCTGCAGAGTTTAGCTCCAACCTGCCTCAACACACCTGACTGGAAGTTTCTAGTATGCCTAGTAAGAGCTTGATTAGCTGCTTCAGGTGTGTTTAATTAGGGTTGGAGCTAAACTCTGCAGGACACCGGCCCTCCAGGACCGAGTTTGGACACCCCTGAGTTACATGAATTATATTTTTAATTTTATCTTTTAGTTTCATATTTGTGTGTTTGATTCTTCAGTCGGAGTATGAGTTCATCAGCTGTGGGCTGTATCTGGTGGTGCTCCTGCACCTGTGTGAGCAGAGGTTTTCTGATGTCCTGGGTGCAGTAAATGATGCTGGGGTAAGACGTTCTGCATCTTTCCTGTTGCTTTGTTCATTGTCCTTTAGTTCATGTCCAAGTTCAGTGCATTGACTCGTGTGGTGCGTCACTCAATATGAAAGTGTTCATTATAAGCTGTTGTGATTTGAAAATCAAAACGTTCTCCCCTCTCTCGCTCAGTTTTTCAACTTGGCGAGAACTCTACACGAGCACATGGACAATCTTGAAAGTATGTTATGAATTATTACCATTTGTTTTGGTACTGCATCATAAAACCCTTAAATCTTGTCAGTTCATGTATATTAATCTTGATATAATCGATATCAACTTATTTTAAAAGCAAAGGTAAGTATTGATGAGAACCTAGTGTTTGTTCTGGTGCTTGTATTACTTAAGCAAAAATTTGCATTAGTTTAAAAATAAAAAACTGGATAAAGTTAAGTGTAAGCAAATGTTAAGATTTATTTGCATGGCATTTACTACATCTGTTTTTATTGAACTAACAGAGTGAGTCATAATTGGCTGTTGAATGCATAGAAGGAATTACCAGTGTCTCCTTGGTGTTAAAAATGCTTGCTTATGTTTAATTCTCCACCAGAAGGTGGCTTCTGGCTTTTTTTCTTCTTCCTCCCTCTTCCCCTTCTGGTTTTTAATGTTTCTGCATATCTCTTATGTTTGGACTCAAAGGTTCATACGCAGAATCTGATGAAGATGAGGCGGAGGACAGCAGACCATCCATCGACTTCTGTGACTTGGAGGATGATGATGATGAGCAGGTTTAATGTGTTGGCAGGGAGGAAGGGGGCGTGGCTTAGCAGTCTGTCTCAGTCTCCTCCCACTTGCTGTTCTTGACCCGTGTCCTCCTGCTTGAAGTGACTTTAGCCAATGTCTGATTGGCAGTGTAACCACTGTTCTTAGCCTATCACAAGGCTTTCATAATATGCAGATAATTCTACAAAGTTTATGGGAGTTTTCATTACATTTCTTTTT
>NW_015623452.1:251763-260024 GCF_001515625.1 Sinocyclocheilus rhinocerous | reverse complement strand
TTTTTTTTTTTTTTTTTTTTTTTTTGCATCAGGTTGGTGAGCACTAAAGCTTTCAGTAAAAAAAAAAAAATAGTTAACTGATGACCACCATGAGTGCTTTAACTATGCTTAGAAGCTGGTTTGGGGAAAGAGAGGATCTTGGAAGATTCTTACTCTTACATGGTGCAGTTGAGGAACGTTCATCCACTCATTTATCGGACTGCTTAAAAAGGAGATGTTTGTTTTCAATATCTTTATGATTTTAAAAAAATAAATAAGATCCTTAATTTCCTGGTTTTATGTTATTAATACACTTCTTGTTTTTGGAGAATGGGTGAGTGAGAAAATGTGATCACTTTTCTTTCAAGACTCTCTTTACAGAAGACTTTTTCCACACAGTCTGTTTGTATGTTGTACATCATAATACAATTATTACAATAAAATGGAGGTATTTCAATATCTCAAAAAAACCTGCTGTGTCTTTCAGATGTCTTCTTAAAGCTAATGAACGATGATTCTGTTCATGAAAGTTAAAATGGCTTTTATATATTTGTTTCAAGACAAATGTGATTCATTTTTGTCATTATGTAATCCATTAACTTCCATTTGTGGGATTTCTTTAGTTTGGTGGCTTTAGAGGTAGGTGTGTGCAGTACTTGTTTTGACTTCACTTGTGAGGACCAAATGTGACCCTGGACTGTCTTTAGCACAAAACCAGTCTTTAAGTAGCACGGGTATATTTGTAGCAATAGCCAACAATACATGGGTCAAAATTATCGATTTTTCTTCTATGCCAAAAATCATTAGGATATTTCATAAAGATAATGTTCCATGAAGATATTTTGTAAATTTCCTAGCGTAAATCTATCAAAACTTAATTTTTGATTAGTTCTAGTCTAGTCTCCCTTACGAGGTTTCTTTTCTCAACACTCCTCAGCGCTGAAAGTGAACACTGATGGTGATTGGCTAATTTTTTTTTACCAACGGAGGCACGAGAGCACAACTCTCCCCCGGCCTCCGCCTCCCCTTCTCTATCATTACCGGTTGTAATTACATCAGCAGATTCGGCACATTCGCGATAGAAAAGCGGCGCTTTCCCACTTCATTAACAAGGTATGGTATTACAGCTGTGAAATTACATACAAAAAATACACATTCTGAGACATGAACTGAAATGAACTGTGAATTTTATTAACATTAAATCGTCCTCCTCTCATTTTCACCTCAAAATGTTGGGGAAGCTGTGCCTCCCCTGCCTCCTCCGATGAACCGCCATTGGTAATATGCATTGCTAAGGACTTCATTTGGACAACTTTAAAGGCGATTTTCTCTATTTATTTATTTTTTGCATCCTCAGATTCCAGATTTTCAAGTAGTTGTATCTCAGCCAAATATTGTCCTATCCTAGCAAACCATACATCAATAGAAACTAAGCTTATTTATTCAGCTTTCAGATGATGATAAATTAATTCAATTTAAAAAAATGTACCATTATGACTGGTTTTGTGGTCCAGTGTCACAAATGTCCTCACTTTGACAACCCACTAGTGAGGACATTTTACCTGTCATTTTACCTCACTAGTTAAAAAGGCTTATAATTCAGCCAAAGTGTGTTTTTATGTAAATCTAATGTTCTGCACACGTTTCTGTGATGGGTAAGTTTAAGGGTAGGAGTTGGGTTAGGTGACAGAAAACATCATTAACCTGACAGAAAATTAATGGAAGTCTATGCATTGTACACACCAAGGTGTGTGTGTGTGTGTGTCTGTGTGTTTGTGCGAAAAAAACATGAGTTGTGTGTATGTATTAACGATTTTTAACGATAACTATTTTTTCGAGACATATTTTGCTCATATTTTAAAATATGTTATATAAACCAATTAAAATATTCTGGTAAAATGTTTACCTAGGGCTGAAAATAGCATTGCGTAATTGCGTGCGCTTTAACAAAGAGAAAAAACACTTAGCCAGCAGATGGCATCGCGTGAGCTATGACGCAACACGCGCACCCGTCTGACTCCAGCAGCTCCCTCAGATATCCATCGGTCCACCCGAGAAGCATGATGTGACCGTGACATACACAGCCACCTAAAGACAGAAAGACAACAACATTCTCCTTCTCCGTGTCACTGAGTGCAGTTATGTCTGAGACGCCATGCCAGATCTTTCGGGGTGTCTGCTCCTCGCCGCGCTGCTGATTTTCTGCGAGGATGGGTACGTCAGGGGAGCGGAGGGTGGGGTGCTCGCCTCGCTGTCGGAGGAGGACAATGCAAGCCACACACACACGGCCCCGCTCAAGGGACAGGGGGATGCGACGGTGCCTCCATCAGGTAATGGCTCAGCATTATCTACATCCTCAGCATCAGCTCCGCATGCGGCGTGCTTGCGAATAATAGGGATGTTTTCATGATGGGGTACATGACAACAAAGGACAGGGGTGCGCTGTTGACCGCTGTGCTTGCTGTCTCATAACATTGGCCTATAGCGTTCATTATGTGTCTATTATTTGTGAGCCTGCGGAGCGTTTCTACAGGGCCATTTGCAGTGAAGCCACCTATTTCAGGCTTTATTTAGGACAGCCATGTCTACATTATTTAAAGGTGAATAGCTGATATGGTTGAGCAACATTACGATGTTTATCTTGAATGTACAGGGTCATTATGCATTTAAGGTGGGATTAATTTAGAGCTAGGATCATCCGAGACCTTTCTGTTTGAGATGGTATAATCAAATCCATTAGGCCTTTAATGTCAGGGGTTTTCAACTTTTTGATGTCAAGGACCCCAAAATTACTAAAATGTGAGGCCACTATATATATATATATATATGCATTTGAAAAAAATTGTATGTGATATTGTGAAAACATGTTTAAAAAATAAACAGTTGCCGTTTACATTGCACATAGATCTAAATAAATTTTCGATCATTAATTCAAAATAAATGTTAATAATTCAGATTATTTTTATACTTTTTTTTCCTCTAAATTTTCTGCTGACCCCTGGGGATTCCTGGACCCCAGCTTGAATGCACCTGCCATTGCCATTCACAGATGGGTCTAGAACAGCACAAAGAGCAACACCTAATTTCATAACATCAATGTTACTGTGTGCTATAGCCTAGTAGCGAATTTCCTGTTACACATTTTAAGTACCAGGTCATGGTTGTATTATAGTAATCTAGTTAAATGTAATAGTATTCTTTTAAGTTTCAGAAAGGCGGGGCATAGAGGAGAAACAATAATGTACAGTATGTGGAAAATAATGTGGTTTTTTTTACCTTAAACTGCATAAACACATTTCATTACACAAAATAATGTTCTTTTTAGCAACATCATATGCCCCCTTTAAATATCAGGGTCTGAAGTTAAGACCAAAGCATTTCCCCCAAAAAAATTTGTTATTAAAAAAAAAATGTTGAAGCTGCGTTGCTTTATTTGACTAACTTCTAGTGCCTGCCATTGTGTCATCCTGGTTATATTGTTGTTTTGAGGATCTGCATGTGCAAAGAATGAGGGATTGACTTCTTTTTTTTTTAGTATTGAGACATTTCAAATTGGATTTTCAAGGTTTCTCAAGCCTCAGCTTTTCACTGATGTGCTCATCCGACATTTGGCACTTTGATCTATTTTTAAGTCGCTCTGCCTGAGCCGTGGGTCCAATGGTCATTACTATTTCAAGGCAAAGATTTTACTGTCACCAACCAATTTTTTTCAGTGTTGTCTGTATTGGTTTTTAATGCGTTGAACAATGACAGTTCAGTTACTTCAATGAACTTATAAACATTGGTGCATGTGGTGGTTAACCTTAAACTCCATTTAATTTGATTCATTTAAAAAAAACAAAATTCTCTTATCTTTGACTCAAGGGCTCGAGGCAAAATTTAGCATTCAAGCAACCAGAATATCCTATGCTCATTTTTATGCACATTTTTTATTCATTTCCACAAAAACCTGACATTTTCTCTGTCTCCAGAGTCGCTCCTGACCCTGAAGATTTGGGTTAAAGATGCGTCTAGCCAGAGGTTCCTGAAAGGAGCTCTGGTGGGTGTGTTTTTGAATGGATCCCAGATTCACTCCAGCCAGACTCTGGAGAATGGAGAGGTCACGGTCACTGTCCCATACCACCTTGGCCTGACCCTCACTCTGGTGGCCAGCATGGAGGGTTATGTACTCACCCAGCTGCCTTGGAAAACCACCAAGATGCCCAGTAAGTTCATAACCTTCGTTTATTATTTGTTATTTTATTTATTAGGATATTGTGTATTTTATATGATTTGATGACATCAGGCTGATTTTTGTTATGATGATTTTTATAGGCGTGTAATAATTATATGTATTTTTTATTGTATTTTTAAGTTTCCTCTTAATATCTGCATATTTTAGCAAGTTATGCTCAGTAAACACCTCAGTGAGACGAACAAATAAATAGTGAGAAAAAGATGACTAGGCAGCAAGAAAGCTGTGAACCATGTGACCTCACCCTGGCCCTGGCTTGTTATATAACATCCAACTAGAGCTCTAAAGAAATGACTTTCAAATATATGGACAAAAACAACTAATGTCACTTTAATGTGAGAAACTTGGCTGCTGAAATGAGGTTTGAGTGTTTGTTTTTATGCTATTTCCTAGTTTTTTCTGTTATTACAATGTCCCTGCGCCCTCAAACACAAGGGAACATCTGGCTCTTTGATGATACTGTGCTGATAACTCAAAAAGCATCTGGTATGTCAGATAAAACATCCCTATTACCTATTATTTTATCCAATTATTCATACTGCTATTTTTAAATTGAGAGCAGTTTTTAAAATGTTATAATCTATAATTTAATGCAGTACATATATACATCTGCTGCATGGAGCCCTACTCTGAATGTAATACTGACACACAAAATTTCTACTGTTGTATTATCGATATATTTTCACATTACAGATCTGTCATTTCAACCGAGTGTACAGTTTCCCAAAAGTCTCCTCAAACTGTCGGAGAACACTACCATCTCCATGTTGTCAGCCTATCTGACAGTTCCAACCCTGCCTACAGAAAAAGACTCAAATTCCTTTACTCTAAACCTGAGCGGTAAAGGAGGTAAGATGAATTTGAAAAAAAGGATAAATTATCTTTTGCATCTGACTACATGGTGGTGCAGGCAAATCTAAACAGTTTTCCTGTCATTCCTTATCACATCTTATCATTGAGTGAATGCTGACCCTGTGTGTTTCTGAATGTTAATGATCTGTAAGTGAGGGGAATATATTGTAGGGCAGTTTTAGTCAATGAAAGCTACAAACTCCATTACTGTTTAGACTCGATACTGCATTGATTAGTTAATGTTATTTATTACTTGTTATTGATTAGGCAATATCAGGCCGCTAGGATAACCAGATTTAAACAAGAGCTAACATGATGGCACATTGTACACATAATATCAATCCTCTATAGACCACACACCTTTACATAGTTTTCTAATGTATTTTCTGCAGATTATAAAATTAATCTCAGTTATCATTGTATCCCCAATTACAGGTTATAGGAATGTCAAGTTAAACCCCTTGGCTATGATCAGTGCCCAGTTAGTGTCTAACGGAATAAAGGTTGACGTCAAAGGACCCATTCAGCTCAAAATACCCCTACCCTACAACACCCACATGCGACCGTCTGACTCGCTGCCTGCGTGGACCTTCGACATGACCATAGGTGATTGAAAAACATTTCAGCATTTAAAGACTGCAAACTTACCCATTCAGAAGAAGCTTGTCAGATCTTACACTGTTTTCTTGAAGTGGGGACTATGAACTATCATCATTACAGTCCTTAAGCAACACTTAACACTTTATGGACCCTAATGGGGGCTAGTGGCATAGAAATGAATGGAAGTGTGTTTGTTGGGTGACAAGTGACAACCTTAGTGTTATGGAAAATTACTTGATCTGAGACATCAATAAAGTTTAAGTGTATACTGAATGTGAAATTAACTGCTGTGCCTAGCTTAAAGCTGGTTAGGAGAACTGTGTGAAGAGTTTTGAAAAAGTGACCTAATTATTGAGAGTCCTAGCGATTGTAAAAAAAACTTTAGTAGAAGCTTCATGCTTTTACACAATTCCATGTATGTCAAGTTTAGGAGATCTTTGGGATTGTGTCCAATAGAAGCACTTAAAGATATATTTTATCACAGGTACCTGGGTAAATAAAGGTTTAGGCACTGTTCAGATGGAGACAAACGGTTTAGTCTGGAATTACGTAGCACCTCAACTTGGTAACTGGATTGCCGCACCACCACCATCGTCAGGTAGGAATCAGTCGTATTTAAGATCTCACTCATCAGCCCATCAAACTATTTATCAATCCAAAAGCATTTCACTTACTTTAACACTGAAATCCATATCTTCTTATGATCATGTGCAGCCCTCTAACCAGATTTATTTTTGTGTAAATCTAGGTTATATGGGGCTCGCAAGCTCAATGGATTTCATTTCCTACCACACATACCTTCTTGTGGGTATCTTGGGAGGAACTCTTGTGATAGCCATTGGATTTTTATCTGTGATTGTATTTCACTGCAGGTAAGAGCTTATTCAGCTATGCAAACATCATTGTATGACTTTCTTATAAAACACCAATGAGCAACACTGAATTGTGTGACTTGAATATTTAATCTTAACCTTATTTTCATGTGAATGGCAATTATAAAAATATTTAGCAAAAAATGTCCTTTCCCATCTTGTTTTACAGAGATTTAAACTATGAGGCTGGAAGAAAGCGATGGAATTCCACCAGGCTCACTGTACTGAAGAAAGACCAGACCACTTCCACCAGCTCTGATGAGGCTCAAGAACTTTTCTTTCATAATGGGGACCGGTCTTTCTCTCTGGCTGCAAGAGGCATCGGCCATGATGCATCAGACTCTCCACGTCACCAAGCCAACTACAACATTTATGTGGAAAATGTTGGCCGGCCAGCGGGCAATCTGTATGAGAATATTGGAGCTGTGGGATTAGAAAGCTTCAGAGCCCCAGTGTCTAATATCTATGTTAATAGTGACGAAGTTGCAAAGCTACGGGAAAAATCTGAACAGAATGGCTCACGCCAGAATGGAGCGGAGAATGTAGTTTTCAGAGACAAGCTGTTCCACATCTATAACCAGTCCGTGGCAATTGTACCAGCCCCAGAGTTGTTCACTTCCCAAGCTGAACCATCTGGAAGTAGATCTGCCACTTTCCCACGGAATGGCATGGAGCATGGAGCTCAGACGGAGCGTAACTTAAAAGACAGTTTCACTCAGACATTACCTAAAGTTCCCCAGCAGGACAGCGATGAGCAGCAGGCTCTGGAAGGAGTGCAAGCCGCTGCTGCAAACCCAGGGTTATGGGGCCGCTACAGTCATCTCCTGGAATCCGTATCTGTCCCAGGAACTTTGAACGAAGCAGCCAGAATGGGGCCTTTCCGTGGGGAACTCCAGGGAATATCAGAGCAAACCTTGCTGGATCTCTCCAAGGGTAAGCCGTCCATTCACCCACCCCGGGCCTGGTTTGTGTCTCTTGATGGTAAACCAGCAGCCCAGGTTCGTCACTCTGTGATTGAGCTTCAGGGAAGACATCGTCCAGGCAGCAGCAATGACACAAGCTTGGACTCTGGAGTGGATATGAACGAGCTGCAGCAGCCTCTGCGGAAAAGCGAGGAACCTTCAAGCTCTAGCATGGCTAAAATAAGTGGAAATCAAGAGCAGGACTTGAGCAGCAGTGAAATTGGGAGTCCCGAGGACATGTCCCTGAGGAACACCTTGGAAGGCAGTAGTGCAGCCATTCCCAACATCCCAGAGGACAGGGATGCAGGGGACACCTCTAGCGAGTCCAAATCTACCCCTCCACCACGGAGACTGCGGAAGGTTCGGGACAAGAAGCCTGACAAGAAGACATCTCGACACATGAGGGAGGAGAGACCCCAAACGAAACACTAACTGAATAACCTGCGTGTAGCCGTAGCTTTTTTGTGTCTGAAAATGGTTTTGATCAAATTGCCTTATAACATAAACATCAGGAAGAATGAAGAAAACAAAAATGCCTGTCTTACCTGCCGTAGCTTAAAGTCGATTCCTGTGGCTATGCTGTATCCAGCATCTTGTCAGCAGTTCATTTGTACACAATTTCCCAACCACACTGTACAATGTTTTTACAAACTACTTTGAAATAACATATTTGTTTACCTTCAAAAGTACATTGTAAAAGTATATATACAGTATATATATATATATATATATATATATATATATATGTGTGTGTAAGTATTT
>NW_015623452.1:247185-249685 GCF_001515625.1 Sinocyclocheilus rhinocerous | reverse complement strand
TTGTGCACATTTAATAAAGGTACTTGACCAAAAATAAAAATGCTCATGAGTTTTATGTACCTAGAATTAATGAAAGCATACATTTTATTCTTGATTTTTTAACCATATAAATTAACATTAAATACTTAAATATAAAAGACAATAATAAAAGTAGTCTCTTATACCAACATAAATGTCAAAAATGGCCCATCTTTGGCCCATCTTGAAATTCAGTGACTGCTCAGCTAAATACATGAAAACGTCTCAGGTTACATATGTAACCATGGTTCCCTGAGAAGGGAACGAGACACTGCGTCCTCTAGAGGTCGTTATGGGGGAACTCCTTCAGCGTGACCAGTGTCTGAAGCATACATTTAAACACGACAATAACATTGGCCGGCGACAGCCTGTGACGTCATCACCCGGCGCAACCACAGTATAAAAGGGCGCCGGGGGAACACGTCATCCGCTTCTTCATCTGAAGCTTGCGTCCGAAGCATGGCAAGGGAACTAGAGGACGCAGTGTCTCATTCCCTTCTCGGAACCATGGTTACATACGTAACCTGAGACGTTCCCTTCCGAGGGAACTTTGAACTGCGTCCTCTAGAGGTCGCTATGGGGAACGGTATACCCACGCCGCCATGCTGAGGGGAATGCATGCCAGAAACCACAGCGAGCACTAAGTACCAACTCTACCATAGCCATGGGAGTTGCCTCAAGGACGTCTTGACGGCTGTCAGTGACATTATCCCCTTTGGCCAAGGGCCTGAGCTGCATACCTGTTAAGGGCTGGACTAGGAAGCCCAAGCCTAGGGCAGAGCTCAAGGCTTGGAATCAGAAGAAAGAGATTCCTTTAAGGGGATACGGCCAGGTGTCTAAAAACCAAACCAGACCCTGGCCTGCCACCCAGGGGGGCTACCGCCGGTTCCGAATAAACCTGCTCAAAGAACTGACAGATTTTTGGTAGCAACACCCTGTTTAGAAAAGTATCAACAGAGATACATAAGTTGAGTGGGGCCCAAGGCAAGAACTGGGACCTAAACCAACTCAGATAAAGGGAACGAGGCTGACAGCACGTAACCCTTACCATTCAGGATTTTTGAAAGTGCGCAGAATGCTTAGCATGCACACTTACCACAATGTGGATTTTAGAAAGTGCACAGAGCTCAGCGTGTGCACTTACCATAGCATGGATTTAGAAACACCATTGCTTAAGGGGTAACCGAAGCTGTATAAACCAGCCTAGGAGCCCTACGTAACTGTGGCACTCTCACAGAACAGAATCCGAAGCATCTGTTCACAGATGCCCAGAAGGGAGCGGCGCACTTGCAAGAGGCCCTTCACAGTGAGGGGAGCACAGCTAGCTCACTTAACAAGCAACCCGCCAGGGAGGCAGGAGATGGCCCAGCCGCCTGGCATGATTCAAAAAAACTTCAAAGAAAGAAGGGGGACTCGGATGCTCAGATCGAGAGGGGCGTGCTCATATGAACCCCCCAAGGGCAGTGCTAAGCTTGACCCACAAGGAGAGCGGCTCAACAGGAAGGCGGAGAGAGGCCTACCACCTGAGGCTGCTACTCAATGGAGCTCAAACGAGCGGCGGACTCAATGAGAGAAGTCCACAGACGCTCAATTGGGAGCGGCAGGCTCAAAGACAACCCTCCAAGGTGAGGGGAGCACTGCCTGGCTTGACCCAAATAGAGGCAGCTTATCAGGGAAGCAGCAAGCGGCCCAACTACCTGATGTCACTGCCACGGAGCTCAAGAGCGGAGGGTTCAACCCCTAGTGAGGAGAGAGAGGAACCCATCTCGACCGAAGCGATCAATAGCCCTCTCAAGTCGAGAGGAGGACTCACCCAGTCTGCCCAGAACTGGCGAGCTCAAAGGGACCCTCCCACAGTGAGGGGAGCACAGCCATGTCAGAGTAGCAGATAGTTTGCAAATGGGACATCAGAAATGGGATCCTGCTAGAAGGGGATCACACGTTTCTACAGGGAACAACAGGGTCCCAAAATAAAGGCAACCGACCAAGGAGGTGACAGAGACGAGCCTAACACTCAGTTCGTTGCAAATGTGGGCTCTCAAGCTGAGGCGGGCCCTGACAGCACATACTGGGAGCGACTCATAGCTAACCCTCACATTGAGGGGAGCACTTCTCAGCTCGACCAGAAGAAGGTGCTAGATTAGAAGGGGTAACCCAGCAGGGCCCAATAAGAGACTGTTCACTGGTGCAACTGGACACAGTCTCATGCTCTCTATCTCGATACAGAGCGTGGGTCCCATATAATCAGACCCGATAAAATCTGAAGAAATAGCAGGACCCTATAACCATTCATGCGTACAGAGCTCACTGCTCCTCAGAGCAGAAGCATACAAGAGGGGTTTCCGCAGAAACACAAATTCTTCGTCACTTTCTTGGCCCGCTTTCATGGCAAGTCAAGCCTCGCCGTGGCGCGATCCATAACCTCAAGCAGCTCATCATACGCGGGGCAGGAGGATTGGGAGGACTCAGTCTCGACTTCTTC
>NW_015623452.1:236768-246253 GCF_001515625.1 Sinocyclocheilus rhinocerous | reverse complement strand
TTGGCCCGCTTCCACGGCAAGTCAAGCCTCGCCGTGGCGTGATCCATAACCTCAAGCAGCTCATCATACGCGGGGCAGGAGGATTGGGAGGACTCAGTCTCGACTTCTTCGTCCTCATCTGACATCTCCAGCTCATCCTGGCTTTGAGCCAGCAGAGCACTAGCCGCTGGATCAGACGATGTAAGAGAGATAGCATCGTCGTCCAGTAGCTCACTCTCGTCCGTGACTGATGAGCGCGAAAGGGAAAGACCCTTTTTCATCACCGGGTCCATCTGCGATCCCCACGAGGTCATTTTCCTCCGTGCCTCAGCAGTGAAGGGTCCTGAACCACGGGGAGCTGATGGCTGTCCCTCTTTCCTCGAAAAGAGAGACAAACAAGAGCAGAGCTTTTTCATAGGAAAAAGCTCACAGTGCACGCAAGCTGCCCCCGAGGACATCGCGCACATTCTCTTCGCCCAAACAAAAGACGCAAAGATCGTGATCGTGACACGGATCCGCACGCTTCTTAAACAGTTTACTAGTGCTCGCCATGGTAAAGAAGAATAATCGTTCTTACCGGAAATGCACGCTTCAAACAAAACAGTCCTTGAAGACGAAGAAGAGGATGACGTTTTCTCCCAGCGCCCTTTAATACTGTGGTCGAGCCGGGTGATGACGTCATAGGTTGTCGCCAGCCAATGTTATTGTCGTGTTTAGATGTATGCTTCAGACACCGGTCACGCTGAAGGCGTTCCCCCATAGCGACCTCTAGAGGATTCAGTTCGAAGTTCCCTCAGAAGGGAACTTAACATGCTTGATTTTATTAAGCAAGAAATTTAAGGCACTCATATGAGGTATAACATTAAAAAGCCCATTTTAAAACAGGGCAATAACATTAAAAAGAGCCTTCCTCAGGGTACTTCTGGTTTTTAACATTATAGCCAGTTTAATAAAAGCTTTTTAATATTACACATTTGAGTGTCTAAAATTCCTGCTTCCTAGACTGTGGAGGAAATCCAAACACCCTTGAAGCAACTTGCTACCATTATTTTTTGATTGCATATTTGTTCACTTTAATCTTGTTTTCTCATAAGTATAACTTTGACAGGATTGTTTGTCATCCAGAGATGAAGATCCTTCACATCCACCCTGTTTGGCCTTGGTCTCTGTCTTGGTCTCTGTCTTATCCTTCCAAAATCTGGAGTCATGCTGGATAACCCATTAATGTCCACAGTGAGTCTTTCCTGGCCATTTTGTGTTCCGGCCAAAGCTGACTGGACTTTCAAACAAGTTAGACTAACTGCTGAGGGCATATTTGGGAAGGACTCTCTCCTCTGTGCAACTATTGCCTTCCCAACTGATAAGCTCCTATGATGTTTATTTGTATAATTCTTCTTTATGTTGGACATTCTGGTATATGGTTCTATGTGGGAACTATTGATGCAGAGATCCCGAAAACCCTGACTGAGTGAATCCACAGAGGAAGGACTGGAATAACCTAGTTCAGATGTCACTGTTCTCAACCGAGATGGAGCACTGCCTCTTTTTTCGTGAAAACCAATACCTGGTAGAAAGAACTCTGAGATCTGGTCATCGGTACGCTTGCTAAGAACATCACTAGATGGAGCCAGAGATCTTTCTTCTCTGCCGCTTTTGGGATTCCACATAAGAGGATTGTAGATGACGTGCCAGTCCAGTGGGCAGCAGTTAGACTTGCGGAGCAATGGATCAATACAGCCAGTATGGAACTGGGTCAGGTTCAGGAAAGAAAGAAAATAGATAATAAAAAAGATATTACAGATATTAATTATCAGTATTCAACACACCTTGAATGAGCTGAACTTGAGATGTTACCTTGTGTTTGCAGGGAAGGGTTCTGACATGCTGACCCAGTTGAAATCTTGAGAGGCAGATTCTACACTGAACACCTGGATAAAGCAGCCTGGACTCTTTTCGAACTCTCACCATCGGCAAATTCTTCATTACATAGTTTGGGATGATATCACACGTCACACCAGACATGCTGTTGGAGCTGTAATGTAGAATAAAATAGAGTAATATGTCCCAATATCCAAACCCCGCCCCCCATGTTGCACAATCTAGAATGGAGCAGACGAACCTACTATCCATTGAGTGGTTTTCCATTTTCTGTGTGACCTCAGAGGTGTGAGGTTCTGCTGTCTGCCATGGCTGACCTCTTTTCTGCACAATTAGAACAGTAAAGAAATAAAATTTTAATAACCTCTAAATTCTATCAGTAATTCTATAATGCATTATTACACATCACTGTAACAACCTAAACATCCATTTAAACATTAAAATAATAATGCTCATTATATCGTTTGATAGTACCACAATTTATGCTATACATAACTACATTCTGCAGTTATGAATAGCATGTGTCCTGCTCACATGTGAATCTTAAAAACTCACCATTCGAACCATGAAGCAATGTTGTGGATGGACTGTTCTCCTAAAGCAGTCCTCACACAGATGGAAATAACTGCAGTCTGTGCATCTGTGAACACCAGATTTAAGACATATGACCCTCCAATCCAACATTAGTCAGAATCAGAATATATAGATTACCGTTCAAACATTTGGGCTCAGAAGGTTTTTTCAATACTAATACTTTTATTCAGCAAATATGCATTAAACTGACCCAAACAAAGAGTTTTACACAGTTACAAATGTGTTACAAATACAAAATTCTATTTAAAATAAATTCTATTCTTTTGAACATTCTATTCATCAAAGAATTTTGTAAAAATGCATCACAGTTTTCACAGGAATATTAAGCAGTGCTTTTTTTTTTAAAACTGTTTTCAACTTGAATAATTATATGATAATAAAAAAATCAGCATATTGCAGTGATTTCTGAAGGATCCTGTGACACTGGAGTACTGGCTACTGAAAATTCAGCTTTGTCATGACAGAAATAAATTGCATTTTTAAATATATTAGGTAGAAAATCATTTAAAATTGCAACAATATTCCACAACTGTATTTTTGATAAAATAGATGCAGCCTTGGTGATCATAGGACGCTTCTTCCAAAAAAAAAAAAACATTAAAAAACTTCTGAACAATAGTATATGTCTGCAATGTGTAATAGAGGCCTACTTGAAACATTTGCCGATGATTGGACAAACCCTGCAGCTGTTGCACATAACACCCAGATGTTTGTCCAGACAGTCCTTCTCATAGCAGGTTAACAGTTCACCTGAATTTTTCACCTGTCAAAGATAACACATTTAAACCCGAGATGATTTAAGTTTAAACAAAGGGTAGGAAAGAAAAATTAATTAATTGTGTCTTGGAATGACGTACCTGTTCAATCAGCTGCTTAAAAGTGCCAAAGTCCTCCCTACAGAGTGGACACTTAAGCAGGCCACGTGGGTCCTTCTTTGTCTGATGATCAGCCCATACCTTCATGCAGGAAATGTGGATGTTGTTTCCACAACTGAACCTGAAAAATTATGCATCATTACAATGCAACCAATTTGAGTATCAATAATAGCTTTTTGAGTTTAAATGGAAACTTGGGTGAGTGTGATGCATTTGATTTCAAAGATGGAGAAAAGGCATAATTAATACATTTCTATGTTTAAAAATGTATTGATTTCAAATATTTCAGCTATGGAACATATTCACTTGCTGTTTAATACAATATTTATCATTAAATTCTGCATATATTTACATATTTTAGACATATATTTAGAGAGTATCCATTTAATTTCCTAAATAAGATTAATTCTGAATAAGTTCTCTTACTTGCAATAGGTTACAGGCAATTTTTTCAGCAAAAGTTCTTCTTGACAGATTGGACATATATCATCTTTCTCAATATCTTTCTGTCTGATGCTTCCGTCTTCCTCACTAGGCTCAGGACATGATGGCTCTGAGCTCCTCCTGTCATTAGGAGACGTAGTTTTGGTCACATGAAGCCCTTGTAACAGCTCTAGGATCTGTCTCTCCACAAGACCGTACTGAAAACAGTCTGAAACAGAACAGATGATCAGAAAGACACTTGTAGCTCAAACATTAATGTACAGGTGGTATGTGTCTTTATGTGCATCTGTTTGTAAGGTATCAGTGGAATGGATTGTTTGATGATGCCTACACTTTAGAAAGAAAAGTTTGTGTACTTACATTCATGATCTGGTGGCAGTCGAAATTTACGCATTAAAATCCTTGAATGAAGTGGAGAAGTAAGGTATGAGATAAAGTTAGATGATATCTCTCAACATGCAAACTGTATATGTGTTTCTTTAACAACGTGCACTTGTCTGTCCCAGGGGTTGTTATTTATTAAAACTAACAGATTAGGTAACATTAAAACTTTGAATTGTTATACAATGCCTATATCATTTATTTATGCTACTTTTCAAATGCCTGTCATGCAGATTTTATTGTTTTACCCTTACCCCAGACGGCAAGACCTACACTTTCATTTGAAAAAACTAGGTAAAAAAGGTAAAAACTAAGTGCCCATTGTTGAGGAAACACCCATCTAGAGTTCAACCCAAAGCATTTATTTACCAGCAGATGTGTGTACAAAGATCCTTCTCTTTCTGAAACGTAGGGCAGGTACAAGTGTGTGGATCGCCCAAACACACCTTAAATATGAAATTGCATTGTTAATTTGCACAAAATATATTAAAAATGTAATTAAACAACAACAACAACAAAGTAATGCAAGCTTACTTTATAATGTTTGCTGTCTCCATCCTCTTTCAGGAGAAATCCAATCGGTCCAAACTCTTTGAGAATAAAAATGGTGGTATTCAGGGCTCGATGTTGATGTGAGCTGACCAAATCACTCACTGCTTTCCTCCTCCACATTGTTTTCCGGAACATTTTAAACCCAATTTCGTTCAAAAATACGCGTATATTTTTAGTAAACTTTTTAATTGATAATGTACGTCTCCAGACGTTTCATACAAACTTAAAGTCGTTACATGAACACGTTGGCTGCCACTCTGAAACTTTCTGTCTCGAATCAGGTGTTGCTATTGTATCTGGTGTTTCTATAGCAACAAGCTACGCTCAAAAACAGTAGATGCGTATCACCGCTAGATGGCGGTATCGGGTCTCTGTTGTCTCCTGCGCCTAACTGCAGTTCTGTGTAATATCAGTTCTTTTTCAGTAAACATTTTTTAAAGAATAATATGCTGTTTAATCAACATTTTACAGTTGACAGAGACACTGTTAAAAGTACATAGGCCTATTCAAGAACTTATTCCTAAGCTTATTGTTAAAAGGCTGGCCTTTCCTGGACACTATTTAGGCTATTTATATCAACTATTGATGTCATCTTGAAAAATAACGAAAAACACATTAAACTGTTGCTAAATAGGCTATGTTAGGTATCTAGTCGATAGAAAAGGTAAAAGTATTGATTGCAGATTAATACAATAACTGCAGGGGCGTTTCTAGCCATTTATCAGTAGTCACTCTCATAAAAAGTGTCCTCATATTTTGATGCTCTTTTTTGATACTGTTATGAATATCTGGATATAAATGGTCTTCACCTGCAGAACTGGATCGTTTACAATGTGCACGCTTCAAGAGCTGCTTCGCTGACAAATGTATATTTGTCATATAAATATTTGTCACGTAAAATATTTGTAGCAATAGCCAAAAATTCATTGTATGGGTTAAAATGACAGATTTTATAGATATTTATCAGGATATTAAGTGAAGATCATATTTCATGAAGATATTTAGTAAATTTCCTACCGTAAATATATCAAAACTTAATTTTTGATTAATATACATTGCTAAGAACTTCATTAGGACAAATTTAAAGGCGATTTTCTAAATATTTTGATTTTTTGCACCCTCAGATTCCAGATTTTCTAATAGTTGTATCTCAGCCAAATATTGTCCTATATCCTAACAAACCATACATCATTGGAAAGCTGATTTATTCAGCTTTGTTTATGTAGTTGGTGTATAAATCTCAATTTTAGAAAATTGACTCTTATGACTGGTTTTGTGGTCCAGAGTCACAAATGAAAATACATTTACAAAAGACATTTACTAGTTTTGTTTCCCACAGTTTTGTGTTTTATAAAATATCCCGTTACAATTTCGGTGTGACAACTGTACGAATGAATGAAAATGAATCTTGAACAAATATAGACCTTTTTGCAAAAATCTAAATTGTGAAAAGTGATTTATTCGCGTCACTACTATCTGACATCACTAGTTCTGATTCTAAACACTTGATAGAAAACATACGGCACGATTACTGGAATTTAAAGGAAAATTATTTTCAGGTTGGTATATATGTGATAATCTCTGTCTTCAGGCAGGCATTTATCAGTAATATTTTACTGGGCACTGAGGCTCGAGCCTTAATAAACATTTGTATTATTTGTCAAAAATACCAGTTGACTGCTTGTGGCAGCAGAATGTTGAGATCGAGCAATCATAATCAAGTATTCAAGACATCTGTGTAATAATAACAGTAATCGCTCTATGTATTTTGGTCAAGTTTTGATCTGTGGGAACTGGGCTCAATACATGACTGTTATCATTAGTATCATGCAGTGAACTCCCTTTTTAAACAGCAAACAGATTACTTCGATTTCAATTTCAGTGTGACAGATAATGATCATCAAAATATGTGACTGTCTGAACATGTAGCTCTTGCTGGTCTTTAGATTCTCCCTTATATCTACTGTCATCTAAAGGCCCTCTGAGATCCATAACACACACCATGTGCCTTCAGCTTGCTCATAGTGAGAGTGATGCCTTCCACATTTCTGAAGCACTATCGCCTTCCTTGGCCTTGCATCCCACATCACCACTGGTTCATATTAGACTCTTGCAGTGGGAGGTCATGATTTGTGTGCAGAACATTCAGTCTATCATGTGAGCTTCTGCGTGTGCAATATGTGTTGATATGGTACAAAATATCTGATATTGCACAAAAGCTGCTGCTCTGTTGCACAATCATAAATCATAAGACAATTCACATGTGGCACAAGACTAAAGCTGCATCGACAAACATACTAGCAAACCATGTATTATCCTCCCATTTACCAATTGTAAACAAAAACATATATTGCATGTGATTTTGTAAGGATTGCAAATATGTATGAACACACTGTATCTCAGGCTGATATATTTTGCAGTGTCTGTATACAGTCATAAAATAAATCCTACAAAACAAACTGCACAGTGCTGATACGTCTGCTAAATGACTAAATGATGCATCATTGTGCTGGAGCATGACAAACTGCTCTCCAATCACTCTGCAGATTCCACCCCTACGTGAAGTAGTTTGTAATGGATTACATCATCAAAACATCTGTTGACCCATGCATGCTTCATAATGCACACATCACTTCAGGCATTTCAGTGTGACAACGCCTGTTTTTATTGCCCGTGAGATTCCCATCCATTTCAATCAATGTACCCTTTTGTCCTTTCATCTGTCCACTGATTTCATGTGTTTTAATTTATATGACATGGAATTTATTGTATAGTAAATGAAATGTGACGTGGGAAGCTTGAATTTGTGTGCACGACAGAAAACGGAGGCGCCTACATTTGGTAGTTGTGCTGTAAATACCCAATGGCTACAGGACAGAGTGTTTTTGGCATGTACCAATGGATCTCCTTTGATCTTTTGCACTGCAAAGCCAGTCTAAAAACAGGCTGTTTTTGCAGAGCCTGTCAGAAAAAAAACACAAAAAAAAACAGACCCTGCTAAGCCAAGAAATATCATCTCAAATGGGTTGGTCATGTATTGCAATCAATCTAATTACAGTATATAAAAAGTTTTGTAAGCATGATAATGTAAAGTATATAAACATCTTTGCTTATTGGCACATATTTTGGTGACATTTTGAATCAATCACCTGAACCATAAATGCCATGTGATTACTCTGACATCATGGCAATTCTGATTGGTTGATGGCACCTCAAGAATACACACAGTCCTAAACCCAGTGTTGCCAACTCCATGATTTTATACTGTTTTATACTGCTGCCGCACATTGGTTTTTAATCTGCAGGTTGAAGTGAAACAGCTTGCCCCCCAGAACATGATTTCGACCAAGGTAGAACCCCTCAGAAGGAGGTCGTGACCCCCAGAACACAATCTTTGGGCAATTTTGATATTTTGGAATGTGATTGGGCTAGTTTTGAGTAGCAATTGGGCTGGTTTTGTTACACAGACTTGGCAACCCTGCCTAAACCCTTTACTCTCCTAAACTGTGACATGAAGAGCAGTAGAAAGGGAAAAATATATAATTTCCCCCAAAATAATCTATCGTGAAACATATATTATAATAAAACAAAGCATCATTTTCAATGTCTGTCTTTGGAGAAAGATATGTGTCTGCAGACTGGCTATGTCAACCAGCCAAACCCTGAATCAGTTGCCTGTTCCCAAACTGTGGTACAGTGTTTTTTTATCACCTCTGACGTAGCTTGCGTACATCAAAAGTGTTGACATCACACTATTCCCTCTGAGGAGCCAGACACGGGATGATTTCAATAAACTTTCCCAACACTGGTTTACACAAGCGCATCGACACTTTGTGGTTAGATGACTTGTTTAAATATTAGTTGGAATATTTAACTTGCTGACACACTTGGGAAATTTGAAATTCTATTGAAATGGACTGCATCTGAGAGCTTTCTGGGTCTACTTGGAGACCCAACGGATGACTTAAAGGGGTCATAGGATGCTACATGCACTTTTACAAGTTGTTTGAACTGAAATGTGCGTTGGCAGTGTGTGTACACACAACCACCCTATAATGATAAAAATCCCCCCAGTTTTTTTTTTTTTAATCTACTAAAATCTTTACCCCTTTCTCAAATCGAGCCGATCTCAGATCCCAGGTGAAAAATAAATATATTTAAATTGTGCTTTTTCAGACATACTTACTATATTTAAATTATACTATACTAAGTGCACATTAAATGTATTATTTTGAAACAACTTTAAGTATATTAAGTGTATTTCAAGATATGTTTAAGTTAGATTTTAATCTATTTGTAATATATTTAATAAATTGAAATTATGTTAAATTGGAACCACTTATATAAGTATATTTAGTGCAATTTAAGTGTATTTCTTAAAATACATTTAAAATGTCCTTTTAATACTTCATGAACTACAGTTAGAGTATATTTGAAGCATCGTTTTAATGTACTTCAAGTACATTTCAATTGTATTTCAGCTCATTGGAAATGCATTAGCATTACACTACTAGTATATTATAAAGCTGCTTTTTTCAGTATATACACACACGTACACACTTTGATATCTAGAAAACTTTAATGTATTATATATTGTTGCATACATTACAAAGATTCATAAAGTACACTAAAAAAGGACAGCAGCATATATACTTTGGTGAAAAACAAAACAAAACACTATTAAATGTATTAAAAATGCACTTGAAATACAAGTATGTTTAAAGTATATTTGTATTACTACAAACATACTCAAGTACATTTTAATACATTATAAAAAAAACA
>NW_015623452.1:230059-234122 GCF_001515625.1 Sinocyclocheilus rhinocerous | reverse complement strand
TTTTTTCAGTATATACACCACTTTGATATCTTTGATATCTAGAAAACTTTAATGTATTATATATTGTTGTGTACATTACAAATATTCATAAAAAAAGGACTTGTTGTGTACATTACAAATATTCATAAAGTACACTAAAAAAGGACAGCAGCATATATACTTTGGTGAAAAACAAAACAATACATACTATTAAATGTATTAAAAATGCACTTGAAATACAAGTATGTTTATAGTGTATTTGTATTACTACAAACATACTCAAGTACATTTTAATACATTATTAAAAAACATAAATAAAAAAAGCTATGGCAGAGATGGCAGAGCTATCTTTTCCATTTGTAGAACATTTCAGTTATACCGGCCTTACTAAAAAGTTACATCAATGAATAGCTGTGTGTGTGCAAAGACTGAAGATTATAAAGTTCAAGCAACAGAATAGGGAGGGATGGAGGGGGTTTTGGAGGTGGACGAGGAGATGGCGTAGGGATGGTGAGAGGCAAAAGTGCGGGGATGATGGCAGGATGTGGCGAAGGGATGGTGATGGGAGGATGACGATGATGCCCTGGCAGCTTAGATGGTGTTTGGCACATGGCACAGACCCAGAGCATCCCAGTGCTGACAACACACGGCGGAATCGAGGGAGCGAGGAGCCAAGATGTAGATGGTGTGGCTGCCAACATCTGAGGGCTGACCGATGGAGACTGAGCTGGTGGATGCGAAGGCGCAGATGGAGGGCTGATGGAGCTGAGCGTCGTCGCAGGTTCGTTTAGCATATTCCTTAAAAGTGTAACTAAAAATATATTTATTGCCAAAGTATTTCTAGTATACTTTTTTATAAATACATTAAAAGTATGCTTCTGTTTAGCATATTTCTTAGAAGTATAACTAAGCATATATTTAATACAAAAGTATTTCTAGTATACTTTTTAGAAATATATTAAAATGCAACTCAATATATTTTTATTGCACTTCAAATAAGCATGTTGGGAATACAAATGTATTATAAACATACTACTTGAATTTCAAGTATATTTTTAATACATTTAATACTACGTCTTTTTCGCCTGGGTGCCTGTCTATGTGAAGTCACAAAAACAGGCCCCTCCTACGATAGTTTGATTGACAGTAGCGTTTCAACATAGACTGGACTGGCGTCTTACCTTAGACCCGCCCTGAGTGAGCTGTCATCAGTCCGCCATTGTTTCACCGTTGGAGCAGTTGTAGACAAGAATGACTCCTAAGCGATTGAGGTCTTCTGTTGTAATAATGAACATAGCAGTCGTCATTTACTCCCGAAATCTGAGCCGCTGAAGACGCAGTGGACTATGTTTGTTTTTGAAGGGAATGCGCCCCCGATCTACATAAATGCATCTATGTTCGCGCAAATCATTTGTGATCCAGCTTCACCTACAGAAGAGTTGAGTATAAGGTTTTTTAATTAATCTTGCAAATCGCCTTTCCTAATAATGTGCTAACTAGCTAGTTTCATGATGAATGCGGCTAAAGTAAACAGTCCCTCAGAGAGCGGCTCGGAAGAGAGGGGGGGGGTCAGCAGAGCTCATTAACATTTAAAGGAAAGTGCTACAGAAAGGCTTGCTCTGAAAAGAGCTGTTTTTGACAGGGTAAAAAAGGTTTTTTTACACTACCATTGAGAAATTTTAACCAAACTATGTTACAGACTTTTCATTAAGACCCTAAAGAATCATATCAACTTGTGGAAAATGGGCATCCAATGACCCATTTAATCATTAGGGGTGGTATTGCTAACCCAGAGTAAAAAGTGGGTATTAAAAGCTAATCCAGTGTTAAAACTGTGGACACTCTTGGTCCTGATGAGTTTTAGAAAATAAACTCCCTTTAAAGCACACTTTCTAGAGTAGTTTATTTGTCTACTAATAATCTCCAACCGTGCATTGACATCTTGATGTATGGACAATCAAGTAAACCTAAACCCTCTACGCAAGTCGAGCAAGTGTTTGTCTTGAAATATTACAAACAATATCAAAAAGTTATTCCTCGGTTTACTTAATTAGCCTATATTAAAAGGTCTTGTTTAGAAATATCAAGTAAATATCAATCAGATGGCATGTAGTGGATTGTGCACAACAGATATTTCAGCAAATGTTTGAATATGTTGTTATCTTAGAGGCCTTAGAAACTTTGCATCAAACATGATACAATAGGTTTTATAGAGTTAAAATCTCACACACATCTCATGGTATATATAACAACCCTTTGCTTACGTATATTTGAAGTACTATTACTATCACGTCCTTTGGCCTTGCATCATACCTCACTACTGGTTTATAACTGTGGAAATTTTTTTTTTTTCTCAAACTCATGAACATTTCCAATCATTTCCACAACATCTCACACTATATGGTGTTTAATAGCATTCTGTGGTGGAAATTAAATTTTAAACATTTCAGATTTAAAATGGATTACTCCTTTGCCCTGCTAAAGCTAATTTCATGGCTAATATTTTAAGTATCCTTTATTTATTTAGCATAATTTGCCAAAACAGTTTGATTGGAAATGATTTAATAAAATTAGTATGCTCACATGTTCTGTTTACCTTGATTTCTGTTGGTTTTCTTCACACATCACGCGTCTCATATTCCACTTGAAGCATCTTCACACTGTAAAAAAGCATTCACTAACCTTTGATACAGTTTTTTAGAGGGAAATCTTGCTCATGATAGAACTGAAGGCCAATTTCTTTCAAAATTGATAATTTCCATTCAATATTTATTAAAATGGTTCGCTTATTTCACATGTGCTTAATGCTAATAATGTGCTTAATCATATTTTTGAAAAATGTACTGAAACGGAATATTTTTATGATGGGCTTTCATATTTAAAGACTGCAGCTTCATCATGCCACTATTAAAATGGTGGGAGGGTATGAGCAGGAAAGAGAGGAGAAGAGCAACAGAGCGAGAGAGAGCGAGAGAGAGAGAGAGAGCGACAGTGAGAGATAGTACTGAAAGAGTTAAGAGAGGAGGGTCAGGAAGAGAGCTGTGATCCCTGATTCCTGTTTGTGTCAGCCATGCTGTAAGTGAACACTAAATCAATGCCTCTAAATCATGCGGATCATAATGGAGCTTTCCTCCCAGGCACAGCCATTTCACCCCCTCCCATCACACACACTGATCTCGCTGCGATTTTTATACAGAAGTGTTTGAAATAGGGATTGAAATGGAAAATGTGTGTGACTGAGAAGCTCCCTGCTCGAGTAATAAATCCTTCACTTTTTGATATACTCAAGTGGAATATTGATAATATTTCTAAGACGGTTCCGGCAAAACCAACACGAATGGGGATACAGCTCATCCTATAAAACAGCGTCATTTAGACTCGCTGGCGGTTACACCCAGAAAAGTGACCTTTCGAGGGCTTTATGTTTATTTCTTTTTCTTATCCTCACCTTTCGTTTCTTATATGGCTGTTTTTTTTAGAGGAAGGACCAGCACAGGAAGAGAAAGGGGTAAGGGTTCATTCAGCACATGTTACAGGGTCACCACCCCATTCAGCATCAACAAAAACCTCAGTTTCTGCTTTGCTTTCTCCTGGGCTCTTGTACAGGCACACACACATTTTTAGAATCCTGGTCTATTTAAAATGTTGGCAAAGTGCACTATTAACATTAGGGACATGAGAACAGATCAGTGTAGCGATCTTTGGAACATCTCCAGTAACACAGAGATTATAGGCTATGATTCTAAACAGCATCGCTGTGCACAATAATGCTTTGTTTTGTTGTTAGCGTGTTTACTGAGGTGCAGACAAGCATTGGAGCCTGAAAATGTATTCCAGGGATACATAGAAAATTTCATAGAAAAATTTTAAAAATTTTTAAAATTGGTTACTTTGGATTATGACTAATGGTATACAAAAAAAATTTAACTTAAATTTGAATTATTACAAACTATATAAATCATTACTAATTATAATAATATTTTAGAGAAATGTTTTTAATCATTTTTTTTGTTGTAGTACTGTACAATGACAACAATGAAAATGATAAAATTGTGTATATATATATATATATATATATATATAT
>NW_015623452.1:219089-229985 GCF_001515625.1 Sinocyclocheilus rhinocerous | reverse complement strand
ATATATATATATATATATATATAATATATAGCTTTATTAAATGCTCATTTTTATATAGCTGCAATATTAACTGAAGTCCGCACCCTTTACATTTATTAAAACTGTTTAATAAAAATTAATGTAGATAAATATTGCTATTGATTTTCTGCTGTTATATTGGTGCATATAAATAAAACAATGAATAAATATTCTTTGTGATAATTTAGTGAAAAGCAGCTAGTGTAGATCACATGCCTTGATTCTTTTTATAAAATTTCAATCTACTTAGTTAAAAAATTGGTTGTTTTGCTTTAAAAAAAAAACGTTAAGCCATTTTAGAAAAAATACATAAATATAAAAAACCTAAAATATAAAATATTTAAATAATGTCAAAAATCTATGGTAAGAAAATGTTAAAAGTGATTAAAAACAGGTTCTGTAATGTTTTACAAGTTTGCGGCAAAAAAAAAAAAGAAGGGCAAAATCCCATTGGTGCAAGATATTTATCTGGGACCTAAAGAAATGGCTGTTCGTGTTAATGTTTGACGCACGTTGATGGATCGTCAAGTGCTCGTGAGTCGTGGGTTTCCATCTGGAATGCTTACTTCCTGAGTGCTTCCTCAAGAGCAGGGGAGTGTGTGAACAACCTTTTGAGCAAACGCCCGCTGCAAGGTGCCATTTCACCCAGAGCGAACACAAGAGGATAGTATCATTGAATCAAAGGAAGCAGCTCTGCCCTACAGCGCTGCTCAGAGTTTTCATTGCCTGTTTTCGTTTTCTTTGGCCTCTTTCAAATGAAGCTAAGATCTAATGCAGATACTTGCCCATAGAATCACAAGAGAGCAGCTGTATCAATATACCTGTAACACTTGAGGTTTGAAAGAAAATTCTCCATGCGGACGAAATCAAGGTGGAAATTTCCACTGAACTGAACTTGTCTTGAACCTTCTCCATCCCTGAACAAGCCAGCGGGTGAATTATCAGCTCATCTTTTTATTCTCTATGTTTCTGCTCCTATTGTTTCCTGGCCACAATATTTCTGCAGGAATGGACTTCCCCAGTTTATGCTTCACAAAAACTTTTTTTTTTGGATGTCCATCTTTGTCACAATGAATTGAATAAATGGTACATAAAGAAAGGCTTGACAACTAATCCTTCAGTTTATTGTTTTCATTTAGTCATATCATCCCTTTGACTTGGAATCAACTCTCCATTCACAGAGCAACATTTCTTACAATGTCTTGACTTCAGATGGTTGTTCTTATCTGAAGAGGTGAGAGAGGAGGACCAAGAGACAAGCGGGAACATCTGGACATCTGGCTCAGACACTCTAAGTCATCTGGCCCCTTTCCATCCTCTCAGATCCCGGAGCAGAGCACAGGCGCTGCTCAGGTCACGTAAACCCAGCAGCCGCACACCCACTCAACCACCCAGTGACACAGACGGCCCGTGAGCTAGCCTTCAGCCCGAGGCACTGGCTGCATGTGGCTTCTGTCACAAGACACTGATATGATATAGCCTGCGGCAGGTGTTTTCAAACTGGGGCTAGAGGGGAACAAGGGAGTGCTTGGGGGTCTGTAGAAAACTTGAGAGAAAATGTAAAAAAATTACAGAATTTTTTTACAAATATATTTTTTAGGTCTGTGTTAGATCTGAAAAATGTCATGTGTTAAGATACTGTAAAACATGGTGAAAAACATGAAAATATACATAACTGTCTTTTATTTTAGGACGGGGTTCCCGTGCAATGGAATCAAATTTGGTGGCCCTTGGCATTAAAAATTTCTCTTCATTTTTTATGATTTGTTTGTTGGCTTTTTGCCTTTATTATTTATGAAAATTTAGAACTAAAAGAAACAAGTACCCAGCTAACAAAGATATGTTCTAAAAAAAAGCTAATGTTCCCATTAAGTTATGAATACATTATTTCTGAATGTTCTCTGAACATTCAAAACATCGTTTTTTATTCTTTTAAAAACGTTTTTTTTTTTATACAAACATTTGATCATTTTGCAAAGAATATGAAAACATTACTTTTCATTGTTGTCTGAACATAATAACATATGGATGGGATAAATGCAGAGCACTAATTCCGAGTATGGGTCACCATACTTGGCCACATGTCATGTCACATTCTGAAAAATGTAGTGACATTTAAAAGAAAACATTAGATTAATGTCCAAATAAAACTTTTCCATGAAAATGTTCCATGAACAAATGAACAATGAATCAATAATGTTTTTGTGGTAATGTTTTGAAACATTATTAAAGACCAAATAAGAACGTTCCCTGTTAGCTGGGTGCAGGGAGAGAGAAGGGGAACAGGACTAGGAACAGGATCCTGTCAAACAGTACAGCATGGCGATAGCTATGCCAAGATCATGGACTTGATTCCCGGGAATGCATGAAATTAGAAAATAGTATTGGCATAAATGTAAACGACATGACCCAGGCCAGACTCAAGTTTAGCTCCTCATGCATGAACACAACATGTTGGGAACATTTGTGCCACAGCTCTGTGAGATGTATGAAAAATGTTAGGCAAAACCACTGTTATTTTAAATGTAGTTCTTTTTTTTTTTTTTTTTAATGAAACCTAAAATGCTTGAAGGGACAAATACACATCACAGACATTCACAACCCTGTTGAAAAAAAAACAGCATATGCAGGTTAGGTATGTTATGAAGCATGGCTGCTGGTTTGAGCTGGTTTGAGCTTGTTTAAGCTGGTTCTTAGCTGGTCATGAACTGGATTAAGCTGGTCATGTGCTGGTCTGGTCCTGAGCAGGAGCTAGTTGCTTAGGACCAGCACATGACCATCTTAAATCAACTCATGACCAGCTAAGGACCAGCTCAAACCAGCAGTCATGCTTCAAAACATACCTAACCAGCATATGCTGTTTTTTTCAACAAGGAAGATAAAGTTACTGCATGAAATGCAGCTTAATTACAATTACTTTTTCATTCCATTGCATTGTCTAAATTCAGTCTTTTGCACTGACAATTGCACTGTTTATGTTCATGTAGTGCTTTACACTTATAAGAATATAGCATTTCAGTACATGACAATATCAATGTTAAAGGCAGCTGTTTTTCTATCACCCCTCTTCCATTCTTAAAGGGATAATTCACCCAAAAATACTCACCCCCTCATGTAGTTCAAAACCAATTAGTTGTTCAGCTTTGAATTACAAATGAAAACAACTGAAAGACATTGTAAAAGAAATCCATAAGTATGGAGCAATTTACAATCTCATTATGAACTTTTTGTAACACAAAGTTTCGGGAGATGGATGGAAATCAGGTTTCATTAAAATATCTTCATGTGCGTTTTGAAGATTAACGGAAGTCTTATGGATTTGAAATGACACAAGGGCGATTTTCCTTTTTTGGGAACTAACTCTTTAATTAGCAATTGTGACTCTGGAAGAAAGAGGAAGATTTTTGCCAAAACAGTGGGCGGGTGGTCATTTGTTTTGGGTTGGTTAGTAAAATGTTGCACTGTAAAACAGGGCCGTGCACAGACCTTTTGAGGGGCATGTGCTGAAACTGAAAAAGGGCACCGGAGGGGCCTTAATGACAAATGAAATAACAAAAAGGGCACTTCGGAGTGTAAGGGCAAAAAGGGCATGTGCTCTGCACAGGTTGAGCCCTACCTGTGCATGTGCCTGCTGTAAAATGCTGTGGAATAAAGCCCAAGCTAAATAACAAATTAGTGGTGCGCGTCTTGTGTATTGTGGACAGTTTAGATCATTGTGCAGTGCAGAAATGAAAGATCCCAGCGACGTGGGAGACTGAACTTTCCACTTTTTTGTCCAATACGGCTCAACCAGTGTTTCTCATTAAATAAATCAAAGTAGTCCATTGAAAAGTCCTGCAAATAACAATGACTGCTGGGATGCCATAATAGCGCAGCATGAAGCAACATATGGTAAGCGCAGTGAGAGATGGAGATCATTATTCCTGAAGGATCTGGGAGGATGACGACCTGCTCGAGGTAGCAGCGACTTCAGCAGACACGCTAGGCTGTGGGTCAGTGAGTCCGTCTCCAGTGAAAACCCCACCCAGACCCCTCTCTACCCCACCCCCAACTGCCCTACAGGGAGGTAAATATTTCTAGTTTCCCGGGGAAGTGATCATAGCCTCAGCTAAATCTGTTCAATCTCCGTCCGATTCCCAGGGCAGACTTTACGGGCCGTCCAGCGTGGGCTGAGCCACCCCACCAGGCCCGTGACCTTCCTCACGCCTCGCCCACAGTGACGGCAACACGCTGGCAGGAGGCTCCTTCATCATGCCACGGCGTGCGTGTGTATGCGGGAAGGATTTTTTCCCACCCTTTCAAGGAGTTCACCTTGCGCTGTGTGTGCTTTGATGCTGGCAGAGCTCAAAACATTGAATATGTTGTGTTGTAAGAGTTCTGAACGCAAGCCAGTTCTAAACATCTGTCTTCTCTTAAACGATGAAAACAAATAATGCGTCAGGGTTGTCGAATCTTACATAATTTGGTGACTTATTACCACCCAGTGTCTTGAAAGAACAACGGTGCTAAAGACAAAGAGCAGACAGCATATGTAAACTGTACTTGTATGAAAAAACCAAACTGTTATGGGAGGATGTTTGTGCGTGTTACTCTCCTCCAAAGGCAGTGTGGGAAATTCTCAGACAGTGAGTAAAGCTTCAGTTAATTGCAGAAAAAAACTGGATGGCTTAGTGTGGAGTTCTTGATATTAACCAACCATATTTGTGTGCACGCGAAAGAATCACAGACGCAAACGTGTTACAGCCGCTTTCCATCGCTGCAGCTGTTTTTAAACTGCCCGCACACAACGTTAGAGAATTCCTCTCTCACCAGATGGCGTTTGTATGTCTGATTTGAAAAAAAAAAGACAATTAATATTATTTATGACCGCAGCGTTTGCCGCAATCGATAACAACGCCAAACAGTTTGACCTGAAAAGGATGTGCGGTCCATTGCGCATCTGCGAATCCCTCAAAGAAATGATTCCGTTGGCTCTTTTATCCGTCTTCTGTCCTGGTTGAAGAATTATTAAGAGCTGCGGATTATTGCGGTCTGCGATGCAAACGTATGGGCTTCATTTTGAAGGTCAGAGTTCATGGGCGGCCCTGTCTATGGCTGTGGTGTTTGGCTGGGGTTCCCGCTGACAGACAGGAAAGGCTGTGATTTAACATTCCACCTTTTCCCAGATAACGCCACGGCCCTGGTGGGGCTGTGCTAGCCCAGTACAGAACAATCACAGGAAACTGCAAATTATGAAAACGTGCTCTCTCTAGAAGACACTATGGGCATACCTATGAGAGAGCAAGGGATGAAGAGCGAAGAGAGAGAGACTAGTACAGAAAAAGGGGTGAGTGGAGAAAATTGGAACTAAAAGAGAGGAAAAAGACACTTTCATCAGAGCTGAAGGGAGGTGCATCATGGGCCTCTGACAGCATGTGCCTAAACTGGCCTGTTCGCTCACTGGGACAAGGACTTCCTGCTCTGAAGATTCCATTTCCTGTGCTGCTGAACAGCAGAACACGCATGCAGTCCCTTTTGTGTTTTTAAAAGTACTAAAATTAAGTTTTTGTTCTCAGAAATGTACTGTACATTGTATTGATGCTAATTTAGTTCATTACTTAGTTAATTAGGTCATTGCGTTTTATGGTCTTGAAATATTTATTTATTAATCTATTTTAATTAATTAATTAATTAATTTTACATCACTGTGAAGCCTCTTTTACCCATTTTTTTGGGCATTATGTAAGTCTCTTCTCTGTTCCAAGGCATCATTTTTTGCAAGCAGCATGTGAAGCCAGGGATTCTCCTGCAGTAAATGGAGTAATATTCCTGGAAAGAAAGAAATTAGAAATGTCCATCAGGAACTGACAAGTCCAACAGTAGTCTTTGAGCTGTCCTCATCCTTGAACCAGATGTGGCCTGTCCCTGGTCTTGGAATTCGGTCCATTGTTCTTTAGTGCTGGAATCCCATTCCTTTCCTGCACTGGGTTTTCCAAATGTGTGGTTGGTTGGTACAGTCCATTGGCATCAAATGCTTGATGTTCACAGATTTTGTTATATATAGAGACTGGGTAAAAAAAAAAAAAAGCCTATTGAACTTTTCCACCGTTAATGTCCCAAAAAAGGTTCCACACACTGTGGGGTAAGTTGTCACAATGAAAGGCTTTTCAACTAAATTTAATCAATAAAACACAAAACAATTATTGCAACAGCAACAATTATAAACACAACATTGAAAACGTCTCAGGTTACGTATGTAACCATGGTTCCCTGAGTAGGGAACGAGACACTGCGTCCTCTAGGGGTCGCTATGGGGAACGCCTCGTCGCGTGACCCGTGTCTGAAGCATACATTGAAAAAACACCAAAAACACATTGACCGGCGACAGCCATTACGTCACTACCGGTGCAACTATAGTATAAACTATATACTATATAGTACTATATACTACTATATACTATATAGTACTATATACTACTTCGCCAGAAACCATGGCGAGCACTAAGTACCAACTCTACCATATTGCCATGGGAGTTGCCCCTGGGACGTTAGACGGCTGTCAGTGACATTATTCCCTACGGCCAAAGGCCTAGGCTACATACCCCAAAATACTTACCTGTTAGGGCCAGACTCCTGGGCCCGGGGTAGAGCTCAAGGCTTGGAATCAGGAATAGATTCCTTTAAGGGAATACGACCAAGAGCCTAGAATCATACTAAGTCTTGGCCTGTCACACAGGGGCTACCGCACGTTCCTCTTTGTATGTGCTGAAGGAACTGTCTCAACAGACCCTTAGTAGCAACACCCTGTAAAGTAGGTATCCAGAGGATACATAGGAGGAGTGGTGCCCAAGGCGGAACCGGGGTTTTAAACCACTCAAAAAGAGCACGAAGTCGTTGCGCGTAGCTCTTACCATGCAGGATTTTAGAAAAGTGGGCAAAGCATAACGTACACACTTACCACTTATGTGGATTTTAGAAAAGTGCGCAAAGCATAACGTGCGCACTTACCAGCTATGTGGATTTTAGAAAAGTGGGCAAAGCATAACGTGCACACACTTGAATACCGTTCTAGGGGTTCTCGTGGCACCATGAAAGAGCAGCCCATAGATAGAAATAGCGCATCCCAAAAACGCTATGTCTACGGCTATAATGCTGGAGTGGCTAGCAGTAAATCTGTAGCTGAGGGAGCAACATCCAGCTCTCAACGAGAGGGAGCTCAACCTACAGCATGTTCCAATGGTGGAACAGCTAGCAATTATTCAGCTGAGGGAGCAACACACCCAGTTCTCAATCCGAGAAGGGGGCTCGACCTACAGCATGTTCCAAAGCTGGAACAGCTAGCAATAATTTACTTAGCTGTGGGAACAACACACCTAGTTCTCAATCCGAGAAGGGGGCTCGACCTACAGCATGTTCCAATGCTGGAACGGCTAGCATTTTTTAACCTTAAACCGCATAAACACATTTCATTACACCAAATACACAAAATAATGTTCTTTTTAGCAGCATCGTATGACCCCTTTAAGTGTAAAAGTTTTGGGGGAATGGACTTTAATTTAATTTTAATTTATGGACAGAAATCTCTCAGGTTTCATAAGAATATCTTCATTTGTGTTTTGAAGATGAACAAAAAGTCATGTGGTTTTGGAATGACCAAGTGTGATTTTCCTTTTTTGGGAAATAACTCTTTAATTAGTAAGCGTGACTCTGGAAGAAAGAGGAAGATTTTATCAGAAACGGGTATGGGTAGTGAGCAAAATTCAACACATTGACCAAAATTCGGGACCAAAATGTATTTCTGGTTAGTACAAATTAGTGGTGCGAGTCGTTGACATGTGAAGTGTTTTATGGACAGTTTAGATCATTGTGCAGTGCAGAAATGAAAGATCCCAGCGACGTGGGAGTCTGAACTTTCCACTTTTTTGTCCAATACAGCTCAACCAGTGTTTCTCATTAGATAAATCAAAGTAGTTCCATTGAAAAGTGCTGCAAATAACAATGGCTGCTGGGATGCCATAAAAGCGCAGAGTGAAGCAACATATGGTAAGCGCAGTGAGAGATGGAGATAATTATTCCTGAAGGATCTGGGAGGATGACGACCTGGTTGAGGTAGCGACGACTTCAGCAGACATGCTAGGTTGTGGGTCAGTGAGTCCGTCTCCAGTGAAAACCCCACCCAGACAACTCTCTACCCCACCCCAAACTGCCCTACAGGGAGGTAAATATCTCTCATTTCCCGGGGAAGTGAATATAGCCTCGGCTAAATCTGTTCAATCTCCGCCCGATTCCCAGGGCAGACTTTACAGGCTGTCCAGCGCGGGCTGAGCCACCCCACCAGGCCCGTGACCTTCCTCACGCCTCGCCCACAGTGACGGCAACACGCTGGCAGGAGGCTCCTTCATCATGCCACGGCGTGCGTGTGTATGCGGGAAGGATTTTTTCCCACCCTTTCAAGGAGTTCACCTTGCGCTGTGTGTGCTTTGATGCTGGCAGAGCTCAAAACATTGAATATGTTGTGTTGTAAGAGTTCTGAACGCAAGCCAGTTCTAAACATCTGTCTTCTCTTAAACGATGAAAACAAATAATGCGTCAGGGTTGTCGAATCTTACATAATTTGGTGACTTATTACCACCCAGTGTCTTGAAAGAACAACGGTGCTAAAGACAAAGAGCAGACAGCATATGTAAACTGTACTTGTATGAAAAAACCAAACTGTTATGGGAGGATGTTTGTGCGTGTTACTCTCCTCCAAAGGCAGTGTGGGAAATTCTCAGACAGTGAGTAAAGCTTCAGTTAATTGCAGAAAAAAACTGGATGGCTTAGTGTGGAGTTCTTGATATTAACCAACCATATTTGTGTGCACGCGAAAGAATCACAGACGCAAACGTGTTACAGCCGCTTTCCATCGCTGCAGCTGTTTTTAAACTGCCCGCACACAACGTTAGAGAATTCCTCTCTCACCAGATGGCGTTTGTATGTCTGATTTGAAAAAAAAAAGACAATTAATATTATTTATGACCGCAGCGTTTGCCGCAATCGATAACAACGCCAAACAGTTTGACCTGAAAAGGATGTGCGGTCCATTGCGCATCTGCGAATCCCTCAAAGAAATGATTCCGTTGGCTCTTTTATCCGTCTTCTGTCCTGGTTGAAGAATTATTAAGAGCTGCGGATTATTGCGGTCTGCGATGCAAACGTATGGGCTTCATTTTGAAGGTCAGAGTTCATGGGCGGCCCTGTCTATGGCTGTGGTGTTTGGCTGGGGTTCCCGCTGACAGACAGGAAAGGCTGTGATTTAACATTCCACCTTTTCCCAGATAACGCCACGGCCCTGGTGGGGCTGTGCTAGCCCAGTACAGAACAATCACAGGAAACTGCAAATTATGAAAACGTGCTCTCTCTAGAAGACACTATGGGCATACCTATGAGAGAGCAAGGGATGAAGAGCGAAGAGAGAGAGACTAGTACAGAAAAAGGGGTGAGTGGAGAAAATTGGAACTAAAAGAGAGGAAAAAGACACTTTCATCAGAGCTGAAGGGAGGTGCATCATGGGCCTCTGACAGCATGTGCCTAAACTGGCCTGTTCGCTCACTGGGACAAGGACTTCCTGCTCTGAAGATTCCATTTCCTGTGCTGCTGAACAGCAGAACACGCATGCAGTCCCTTTTGTGTTTTTAAAAGTACTAAAATTAAGTTTTTGTTCTCAGAAATGTACTGTACATTGTACTGATGCTAATTTAGTTCATTACTTAGTTAATTAGGTCATTGCGTTTTATGGTCTTGAAATATTTATTTATTAATCTATTTTAATTAATTAATTAATTAATTTTACATCACTGTGAAGCCTCTTTTACCCATTTTTTTGGGCATTATGTAAGTCTCTTCTCTGTTCCAAGGCATCATTTTTTGCAAGCAGCATGTGAAGCCAGGGATTCTCCTGCAGTAAATGGAGTAATATTCCTGGAAAGAAAGAAATTAGAAATGTCCATCAGGAACTGACAAGTCCAACAGTAGTCTTTGAGCTGTCCTCATCCTTGAACCAGATGTGGCCTGTCCCTGGTCTTGGAATTCGGTCCATTGTTTGGAATCCCAGGAATCCCATTCCTTTCCTGCACTGGGTTTTCCAAATGTGTGGTTGGTTGGTACAGTCCAAATGCTTGATATGCTTGATGTTCACAGATTTTGTTATATATAGAGACTGGGTAAAAAAAAAAAAAAGCCTATTGAACTTTTCCACCGTTAATGTCCCAAAAAAGGTTCCACACACTGTGGGGTAAGTTGTCACAATGAAAGGCTTTTCAACTAAATTTAATCAATAAAACACAAAACAATTATTGCAACAGCAACAATTATAAACACAACATTGAAAACGTCTCAGGTTACGTATGTAACCATGGTTCCCTGAGTAGGGAACGAGACACTGCGTCCTCTAGGGGTCGCTATGGGGAACGCCTCGTCGCGTGACCCGTGTCTGAAGCATACATTGAAAAAACACCAAAAACACATTGACCGGCGACAGCCATTACGTCACTACCGGTGCAACTATAGTATAAACTATATACTATATAGTACTATATACTACTATATACTATATAGTACTATATACTACTTCGCCAGAAACCATGGCGAGCACTAAGTACCAACTCTACCATATTGCCATGGGAGTTGCCCCTGGGACGTTAGACGGCTGTCAGTGACATTATTCCCTACGGCCAAAGGCCTAGGCTACAACTCGATCTAAGGCTTATGATGCTGAAGTGGCTAGCAGTAAATCTGTAGCTGAGGGAGCAAACATCCAGCTCTCAATCGAGAGGGAGCTCGACCTACAGCATGTTCCAATGGTGGAACAGCTAGCAGTTATTTAGCTGAGGGAGCAACACACCCAGTTCTCAATTCGAG
>NW_015623452.1:217892-218320 GCF_001515625.1 Sinocyclocheilus rhinocerous | reverse complement strand
AGCTTCTCATGTGAGAGGAGAACTCCGAATTCAGAGGAAATAGCGTTGCTCATTCCAGGTAACCCTTTGATAAAAGGGGAGCACTGCTCAAAACTACCACGAGGACAGCCCATGGAGCGAGGAATCCAACTCCTCAGAGAGGATTAACGCTCGAAAGAAAGCACCATACTCACAATAACCCTCAATGGTGAGGGGAGCGATGCTTCCAGAGTGTGTCGACAGAGACACACTAGATGAGTGGAGCCCAAGGTACCGGGGTCTAAACCAACTCAGAGAAAGGGAATGAGGTCAATAACGCGTAACCCTTACCATACAGGATGTGGGCAAAGTGGGCAAAGCATAACGTGCACTACACTTGAATACCGTTCTAGGGGTTCTCGTGGCACCCAGCCATAGATAGCCATAGATAGAAATAGCGCATCCCCAAA
>NW_015623452.1:216303-217868 GCF_001515625.1 Sinocyclocheilus rhinocerous | reverse complement strand
CAAAGCTGGAACAGCTAGCAATAATTGACTTAGCTGAGGGAGCAACACACCCAGTTCTCAGTCGAGAAGGGAGCTCTACCTACAGCATGTTCCAATGCTGGAACGGCTAGCAGTAGTTTACCTTGGCTGAGGGAGCACAAACCCAGCTCTCAACGAGAGGGGGCTCGACCTACAGCATATTCCAATGGTGGAACAGTTAGCAGTTACTTAGTTGAGGGAGCAACACTCCTAGTTCTCAAACGAGAGGAGGCTCGACCTGCAGCGCGATTGTAGAAGGGAAGGGAAAAGCGTACTGCAAGCTAGCCAAACACTCAGCGCATCAGAGAGGCAGAGGAAGGGCCTAATTCGCCTGATGCTGCTGGTTCCAGGTGCTCTGGAAAAACAGAGAACTCAACTTCTCATGTGAGAGGAGAACTCCGAATTCAGAGGAGTAGTGTGCTCATTCCAGGTAACCCTTCGATAAAAGGGGAGCACTGCTCAACACTACCACGAGAACAGCCCATGAAGCGAGGAATCCAACTCCTCCGAGAGAATTAAATGCTCGAAAGAAAGCACCATGCTCACAATAACCCTCAATGGTGAGGGGAGCGATGCTTCCAGAGTGTGTCGACAGAGACACACTAGATGAGTGGAGCCCAAGGTACCGGGGTCTAAACCAACTCAGAGAAAGGGAACGAGGTTAATAACGCGTAACCCTTACCATACAGGATTTTAGAAAAGTGGGCAAAGCATAACGTGCACACTTACCAGCTATGTGGATTTTAGAAAGTGTGCGCAAAGCTTAACGTAAACTAGCAGAAGGGTTATACACACAACCACCAGCGCATTAAATACATATATATATATATGTTTATTTTGAAATGGATCGTACTCGCCCACCATGGTTCCCGCGCAAGAGCCCCGTTCAAGAAGCGGTCCGGAGAAGCCTTTAGACCGGACCATCAGTAAGGTGGTTACTATGAAGCCATAGAACCAACCAAAACATCATAGGTCCAGTAGGAAACTGTTATGCAGGAAGTTCCCACCTAACCTCGGTCAGGTGGAGAGATGGTGGTTACAGGGGAATTAGGAAGGGGAAGATAAGGGCAGATGTTAAACCCCCCGAGGGAAATGAGTAGATACTCAAGTATCACTCTGATCCGGACGAAAGCACTGACTCCTTGTCTGGATCACATCCCTTAAGTCTTGCCTACCCCGTGATTCTTCCTACCCCTACCCAGAGGCAGGGGAGGAGAGCGAGTCGCGACACTAGCCTTCTGTGCTCGTCTCTGATCCTCAAACCGAGACGGGCCAGGACCCCTGGGTTGTTCGGGCTCAGACCTGGACCTTCCTGGAATGAAGGATTTGAAGGCCGCTGATCGCGCCTTCGCCTCCCTGAACTTCTCGACCACCATCTCAATGGAGGTACCAAAAAGTTCAGAGTGTGAAACCGGGGCATCGAGAAGAAAGCCCGTTTCTTTCCTCCCGATGTCTGCCAGGTTCACCCACAGATGCCTCTCCGTCACTACCATAGCCGCCATGGATCTGCCCATAGCAGAGGCGGCCTGCTTAGTAGCACAGAGAGC
>NW_015623452.1:191433-216293 GCF_001515625.1 Sinocyclocheilus rhinocerous | reverse complement strand
AGAGGACTAGATATACACACACACACATATACACAGTACAGTATATATGTGTGTGTGTGTGTATATATATATATATATATACGTATATATATAACATTATACAACATAGCCTATATAACCTATATATATTACAAAATGAAAACTTTGAAAAACACATATTTTGTCCCAATTTAAGATGGTTTTCAACCATATACAGTATATACATTTGTATTATTTGGCTTTTCACTTACTGAGATAAAGCCCTTGTGACAAATTGTCTCAGTTTCCAATATATTATACATGTAAAGTCAGATATTTACTTTGGCAATCTAGAAAATGGAATTAAAATCCTCTCTTTACCCCCAATGCTGCAGTCTTTATGTTGTTGTTGAGTATAGGCTAATATAATTTTTCAGGTGTGACTTTGTATTTTTTTTTCCTTGAACAGAATGTGCTGCTTTACATGAGCAAGGTTCTAAAAGATGAAAGCCTTTAGTGCACCTTGTTCAAGGTTCATGGGAAATGCACAGTGCTTCAGCGCACGGACCACAAATTAATTAATTAATACTGAGAACGCAGCAGGAAACTTGACCACTTTTAAATCATCTAAGCAAACAATGAGGTGGGTGCTTAGTAATCAGTGTTCTTTGAAAACAGAGCAGACTGCCAGTAAGCACACACAATCAGAGGAAGATCGCTATCTTCAGCAACTTTTGGCTTAACTTACCTGTCTGTGGTTTATTTTTGTCATATCACTTTTATCCTCATAATTACTCAATCATTCATGAATAATGAGTAATAAACACACAAAGGGAATATCAGAATATGTCACTATTGTACTCTTTATGAATGCAATATGATCCTGCTACTCAGACCAGCAAGAATGGACTCACAGTGTTGGTCTGAAAGAAATGATACCACAAATATTTGAACAATTCCAGTGAAACTATAAATAAAAAAATTTAAAAACATCTCACATATTGTAGGAAACAAGTAAATTGAATGGAAATAGGAAAACCAGACTGTGCTGGATTGTTATGAGAATAATTGTTTGTGGTTTTAACAAGACATTTTCTAGTATTTGGATCACAATGTTTGGAAGTCTCTCAGAATGAGAACATTACAATAAATCAATAAATAATTTTTACAAGCTCTCAGTAAACAGATACAATATAACGTCAGCATTAGCCAAACAAGCAATGAACACAAAGAATATTTCAGCCACTAGACAACTTGATTATGAGCTGTTCACTGTTGTTTTTAATCTAAGTAGACTCTTGACATACAGCAAATTCATAAATTAATTTAGATAATTGAAATCGCTTTGTTTTCTGTTGGCTTGTACGTCTATGACTGTTGGCCCAGTAAAACCAGAGTGTTCTCAAAGAGTCAGAGACGTCTGTGAATGTGGGATGGGTACAGAAGTTCACACAGTACAATTATAGAAAAGGGAAGTGATGTTCTCTGCCAAAAGATTTGATTAAAGAATGGAAAAGAACAGCTTCTCTGTGCTGATAGGGACTAGATTACAAACAGCTAGTTTATTTCTATCTTTATTTGGATTATGACGTTATTATTTTGCACATGAGGCAAGAGAGAGACTCCAATAATCCAATTCCAAAATAAAGTTGCACCAGAGCTACCTAACTACTGTAGGAAACATGTTAGTCCTGCTTGAAAGAAAGGCTTTTCCAGATGTTAAGGTGTGATCCCATTCATGATCAAAAAGATCCAGTGTCTGTTGTCAATAATGTAGTGCTTTATGAAGCGGAGCTCACACAGAAGTCACTTTCAAACCAAGCAGCTTTCTTTTGGTCAAAGCAGTGAATCTGAGTGAACAATGAATCTGAGTGAACAACCTGAGCCCTTTGGGAATTTTGCTTGGGTAAATCTTTCACATGAAATTTCCAATTGCATGGATTCCTATTGAAATGACTGGATTTTGCCTGCGAAAATTTGGTGAACAATGGTAGATGTGACTGTAATTTTAGACAGAAAAATTTAAATATACTTTGATTAAATGAAAAATGTTTCCTTTAATAATGTCACCCAATATTTGTGTGACATTAGCTTAGCAACATGCTAATTTCTGTCATGACAACTCTGAGGGATTGGCATGGTAATGTACATGACAATGTTAATGTGTTTGGTCTTGGCGGAATAGATCTGCTATGCTGCTGCTGCGGCAGAGCAAGTACCAATACTTGCTATTGCCAATACATCCACAACATGCTGCTGTGAGCATGTAAGTAATACTGCTGCTGCACATATAGCATATATGAATAAACCCCATAGCAAACATGATCACCCCTTAGCAGATCTATACAGGTGGAGCTGGGGAAGGTGGGGGTTTCTGAAGTGTGCTGCTACTGCTACAGCAAACACTAGCCAAGTATTTATGAATGTTGAGCAGCGAGCTCATTGGCTACCAATACAGGAGAGAACCAAACAGCTGTGACATGTGATCATGATGTTATTATGTCATATTGAGTTAGATCTATCGGACTGCGCCATCTAGAGTTTCATGTCAGATCTTTGTATATATAACTCTACAGTTGCGAATGGACACCCTAAGCACTTTTAAATTTACATTTACATTTAGTCATTTAGCAGACGCTTTTATCCAAAGCGACTTATAAATGAGGACAATGGAAGCTATCAAAATCAACAAAAGAGCAATGATATGCAAGTGCTATATGTTATTATGTCATATTGAGTTAGATCTATCGGACTGCGCCATCTAGAGTTTCATGTCAGATCTTTGTATATATAACTCTACAGTTGCGAATGGACACCCTAAGCACTTTTAAATTTACATTTACATTTAGTCATTTAGCAGACGCTTTTATCCAAAGCGACTTATAAATGAGGACAATGGAAGCTATCAAAATCAACAAAAGAGCAATGATATGCAAGTGCTATAACAAGTCTCAGTTAGCTTAACACAGTACACGTAGCAAGTTTTTTAAAATTATTATATAATAAATAAATAAAAACAGATAGAATAGAAAAAGGATAGAGTAAGCTAGTGTTAGAGGCCTTTTTGCTTTTGTTAATTGTATAATAAATAAAAAGAAAACAAATAGATAGAATACAAAAACTTTAAAAAAACTAGTGTTATAGAATAGTATTAGTATTAGTATAGTAAAGCGGTGCAGAGCCAGTGGTGGTTTTGTAGGCAAACATTAATGCCTTGACTTTTATGCGAGCAGCTATTGGTAGCAAGTGCAAATTGATAAACAGAGGTGTGACTTGCATTCTTTATTTGGGTCAAACTGAGAGATGAGTTTGCCACAAAACTAAACCAGGTTCAGAGACCAGCTAGAGCAGCTAAAGACCAGCTTGGCCAGGTTGTGAGACCTTTTTAAACCAGAAAACCAGCTCAGGATATTTTAAGCAGGTTTTTTTTTTCAGTAGGTCAAACAAAGAAAAGCCATTTCTATCATAGTTTTAAAGATTATCTTTGATCTTTGCCCTCAACAATTCATTTAAAATGATTCATTTACATGTCAAAAAATATATTAACTATTTTTTGAGGGTTGAAAAATTGCTTGAGGCCAATTGCCTGCATTTGCTGCAGGTCCTTGTGCGTGCAATTCATCTGCTGAGAGTAGAGCTGATGACAAGGGAGGGTTTTTCCCTCTGGGCCCCTACACCACATATGGAACCAATGCAAACAATCACAGAACATCAATCACTGCGAACGTTGATAACTGCAGATTTTACATAATAACGTGTGTTTGACACACACACATTTAGAGAGAAAGTGAGACCCCATAGTGTGTGGCAGCACCAAATCCGAGGCTTCTTCCTGTGCTTTTCCCAGAGGCAGAGACACATGTCAGCTGCACACTGTTTACTTCGGCAACTTTTTTTCCAGTGTGTGTGTGTGTGTGTGTGTGTGTGTGTGTGTGTGTGTGTGTGCATGCGTGTATGTGTGTATTAGTGAGGAAGTTACACATCCTGTTGGAGCACTCACATATCCCTTTGTGAAGTGACCTCCAACAGTATCTTTAGTAATCTGCTGCCTTTAACAGAACACATTTAAAAACATCAGTATTCCAGTGGGAAATGTGCTCACTGCCGGAACACAGCCGCCATCTTTGTTATTTTAATAATATCTCGATCACGTTTGCAGTGACATTGAATGCATATGTTCCTTACGACTAACATGCAGCTTTATCACAAAGAATAGACTCTTATGTAAATGAATATGGTTGTTTATTTTGGAAGTTGGAGAATAAACAGGAAGAGCTAAATGACAGATAAACAGGAAATAATTTGAGACTAAATCTCTCCAGTTATAGTATCTGACTACAGCAACATGTGAACATTCATGCTGGTCTTGTTCACTTTTTTCAAATAATTTCAAGATGTTTAAACTTGTATTTGCTCTTGAAGTGCTTATACTTTCATCAGAAAAACATACAGTGACAGTGTTTTCAACATATTTTTCCAAACCGTGCGCAAAGAAGTCAGTTTTTTTCTAAATGAATTGGTGGTATGTCTGAATTGTATCAGGTGTCATTATGACTAATCGGTAATGTCAGCTTTTAAAGGTAAAACATTAGATTCCAATAATCAATCTTAAAAATAGTGTTTTCACAGTTACTTCAAAGAACCATTTTGAGTTCCCTAAAGAACCTTTCCATGAACTGTTCTTAAAGGGATAGTTCACCATTTACTCACCCTCAAGTTGTTCCAAACTTGTAGGTGTTTCTTTCTTCTGTTGAAAACAAAAATCATCAGTAGCTGTGGCCAACTGTTTGGTCTGCTTATACCTACATTCTTTGAAATATCTTCTTTTGTGTTCAACAGAAGAAAGAAACTCATACAGGTTTGTTACATATATGTATATGTATTACATATACGAAGCAAGGTTTAAAAACGGCTTGAGGGTGAGTAAACAATGAGAGAATTTTGATATCTGTGCAAGCTATACCTTTAAAAGGAGCATTCTTCAACTGTGAAGAATATTTTAATAATCTAAAGAAACCTTTTCCACTATAAATATCATTTTGTGCAATGGAAAGCTTCCATGAATGTTCAATGTTCATTACGGAGGTTAAAAGTTCTTCATGGAAAGATTGATTCCAGTAAAGACATTCATTTCTTTATACAAATGAAAACATGCATAAAACATAGAAATGCATTTACATCTCAAAATATGAATGTTTATTTATCCAGCATGTGCACATAAAATGTTTTAAGAAACACAACAGTGAAAAAAGCGCCAAACGCATCTGTATGTTCCAGACATAGAGACACAGATAGAGACCTCATCTCTGTTTGTAGATCTCCAAAAACTGTCTCCAAACACATGTGCTAATGTAACTTGCCTTTGAACAAGACTCACTTATACTGAGATTCATATGCACTAGAGATAAATTAGTTTAAGATAGACATTTCGATGAATCAAAAGTAAATAAGATAACCCTGCTGAAAAGACCAGTAAGAATTTACATGCTAGTCCAGACTGGTTCATTTAATTGATCCATGATCTGCTAGTCTTTTAACAGGGAAATGTATGTTGACAGTGACTCTTGTGTCTGATGACAGTAACTCTATTCTGTTTTGGTTTCTTTAATCAAAGTATATATATACACGTATATATAAAAACTCAGTACTCCTAAGAGACAATAAAACATTTCGCATATATAGAATATATTGTCAATATTGCCCTGTATGTGGATAAAAATTTCACAAAAACAAAACCAGTCTTAAGTGTCAACATAATCTGAAAGCTGAATAAATAAGCTTTCCACTGATGTATGGTTTGTTAGGATAGGACAATATTTGGCCGAGATACAACTATTTGAAAATCTGGAATCTGAGGGTGCAAAAAAATCCAAATATTAAGAAAATCGCCTTTAAAGTTGTCCAAATAAAATCCTTAGCAATGCATATTACTAATCAAAAATGAATGAAGTTTTGATGTATTTACGGTAGGAAATTTACAAAATATCTTCATGGAACATGATCTTTAATTAATATATTAATGATTTTTGGCATAAAAGAAAAATCTATCATTTTGACCCATACAATGTACTTTTGGCTATTGCTACTTAAGACTGGCTTTGTGGTCCAGGGTCACAAATTAATCACATAACTGATAACTAGATGAAGTTCAGGATGAACAAAAAGAGCAGGACAAGGTCAACAGTATCTTCTGGAATCACATCATACTGATTTCATCTCTTTAATTGTTTATTCCTTTCTTCTACTACAGGTTCTTTGAGCCAGAATATTCCATAGATCCATAGATGTGGAATCCATCATCCAATGCATCAGTGTGGCTCAACCTTCACTAAAACAACACAGTGCCATAAAGAAAAAGCTTCACTAGGGTGTGATCTTCAGTTCATAGTTTCACCCATTGAACACCTCCATTTCAATAAAGAAATCTGAAAGACTGACAATTTGTGATGTTCTCCAAAGTGTTCCACTGGATCATCATGGAAAAGGTTCACGTGACTTTAATATTCCATATAAAATACAGTATTTTCTCCAGTTCCCATCCATAAACATGAGATAACTAAGGCCTCTACGGAAAAGGAAAGGCTTCTGGGTGTCTGTAGTCCAAAGTAACCAGATGTATGTCCAGTAGGCCTCTTCTCACACACATCTCAGTCAGTGGTCCTCTCCATGAGGCTGTTCTCCCAAAGGTCAAAGAGTTAGAGTCTCTCACATGTACAGGTTGTCTGATCGGAGAATGGTGGACTCCAGATTGTGAAAACCCTTTCCATTCAGAGTCTCCATGTGGCCGTCGATGCTGTAACATCGATGGACCTCCGTCATGGAGGAGGCTGTGTAGGATGCAGAACGCAGGGCCTCAGTGTTTGCAAATGTGCTGCCGAACTGGATGCGGTACTGGTTCCAGTGCCTTCGTAACACACCTTGCACCTAAACAAACAAAATACAGACAGATAGTAAGTATAATGACAAATATCTTTATGTTTTGATCTACACGCAAGGAAAGCATTAACAATTATGAATGCATTGAAATTGCTTACCTCACTATTGAAAAAGCAAAATATAGTGGCAACCAAAAGGCCCTGTGTAAAAAAAAGGATTATTTTATAAGCTTCAAAGTTACTGTTTTTTTTTCTAGTGTAAACCAATGTGTATGGAGGAGTGTGAATGCCATTAAAATATAAAATGAAAAAGAAAACAATTATTAATAGGTTAATTAAAAAATAAAAATATAAATAAATCACTTTTCACATTAACAAAAAATGTAGACAATAGATTTAAATTGAGTATACATGCATGTGTTTGTATTTATATATACATCATAAATATACACAGTATACACACATACAGTATATTATGTAAACAAAAACTTTTATTTTGGATGCGATTAATCGTTTGACAGCACTAATTTAAACATTAATTCATTAAAGTTTCAAATATGTATATTTATAGTCCAAGTTGATTTATTTATTGTCATTTTAATTTTTTTAATAAATTGATTCTTTTTCTGTTGTCAACAACACTTACCTGGTAATGAATAAGTATGTTCATTGTGTGTATAAATATCTCGGCGGCGAGCCGTCCGTCGGGTTTGTAGGGCAGCAGTAAGTACTGAATGCCCAGCAGAGGTACCAGAATTAAGGTGGCCCTGACGGCCCTCATGTACAGACTGGATTCTGCCTGGTGGGTCACCTTCAGCTTAGTGATCAACACTCTCACAATGTTTAAAAGGAAGAAGAGGTTAACCTGTGGAAACCAAGCAGAGAAAAAAAATTAACTATACAGACAGAGAAAGAAAGAAAGAAAGAAAGAAAGGAATGCACTACATTACTTCTAAACCAAAACTAGTAAAGACACACTATGTCACATATTGACTTTATTTTTAAATTTTTCGAAATGTTAAACATTCTTTTTATTTTCAGGTTTTAATAAAAAGTTACTTTTGGACCCCACTGTACATTCTAATATGGATTAAAAGGTCAATTCTAAAGTTTGGATTATGTTATGTTACCTGGAAAGACATATTCAGATATACAAGGCTATCAAAATACCTGTAAATTGTCATATAAACAGCCACGGATACAACCATATATTCAAGACTGCTGGTGGACCAAATAGTTTAAGAATCGGTTATTATATTGAGATTGTGACATTCCAACATAGTCTCATGGCCATTTTTCACTATTTTATATTTTTTTAGCGACTTTTGGCTAATTAATATTAATTTGTATGATTTTATCCATACGTTTTCGTACAATCTGCTTTCATCCCAGCAGGGGTGGATCCTAATGCTTACTTTCTTTCTAAAAATCCTACATTTTTGTATGATTCACATCATACAAATGAAATCGCCACCTCGTAAAACGGTTACGGTTTCCTGTGAGTATTGGTTGGATATTTGTCATCAACCAATTCTGAACCAATTCTGAAAGTATAAATATTCTTGTAAACAGCAATAACTTTGTATAATGACACAAAATCAGCTTTAAACTGGCAATTGCAGCACTGCAGAAGTCAGTCCAAGATTCATTTGATACTGGGCATGTATTCATTACATGCTTTTATGGGCTGCATTGAAATTCATTCCTAATCAGAACTGACATCAACACAAACAATAAAGAGAACCCGGCACTTTGATTAAAACTGCCAGAGCTTAAGCTGATTTTTTTAAATCAAGATCATGCAGATACATATACATTTCCAAGGGTGGGTAGAAGATAACCAAGAGAGATAAAGTGTGAGAAAATGAAATAGTGAAAGACAATAAGACTAGAAAAAGAAAAACAGGCTTACCAAAAGGGCTGCACAGATGGGACCATGAATAATGTAGAGCAGAGAAGTGTTCGAGCTTATCCAACAGCTGTGGACAAAAGCGTAAGAAAAGTTCAGATTTACGGAAAGCAGAACCAATGAATGCATGGACACTTTGTTAATTGTTCAGTGACATCACTGCTATGATTTCACAAGATGTTCTGCAGAGACTCTGCTTGGTCACTGTATTCCTGTGTCCTGACAGAAGCTGGGATGAACTGAACGTACATTTTTTGACACTGAATTCGAAATTGAGAACTAATTCAGTTTTTATAATTGGTTCCATGGTACTACAATGCTCTAACAGTGTTTATTAGCTACAATCTACAGCATAAGAAATTAGATTTTTTTTTGTGCAGTCGAAATTAAATTGGACATGAGAGAAAGAATTGGCAAAAAAAAAAAAAAAGAAATATACATTAAGGGTAAAAAGTTTGGAATAATTAATAATTTTTAATGTTGAATGAAAGAAATCTCTAATGCTCACCAGGGTTGCATTTATTTATTAAAAAATACAGTAAAAACTGTAATTATCAATGTTGAAAAGAGTTTTTTTTTTTTTTCAAATGAACAACATTTATAATAACGTTATAAAAGTATTTACTGTCACTTTTGATCAATTTAAATGCTTCTTTGATGAAAAAAAATTTATTTCTCTTTTTTAAATATGCATTTAAATATCCATTTAATTACCGAAGACCTTTGAATTGTAGTGTATCACAGTAAAATATTAAACAGTACAACTGTTTTCAACATTAATAATAATACATCTTGAGCATTAAATCAGCATATTAAAAAGACTGAATTAATGGTTGCTGAAAATTCGGCTTTGCCATCATTTTTACATTTTTAAATATTTAAATAGAAAACTGTTATTTTAAATTGTAATAATATTTCACAATATTCGTTTTTACTGTTTTCACCAAATACATGCAGCCCTTATGAGAATAAGAGACGCCTTCCAAAAGACTTCTTTAAAAAATCTTAATAATTCCAAAATGTTTGGTAGTGTATATATACACACTGTATATTTAACATTCAACATTAATATATAACATTAAAGAGGAGGAGGGATGCTTCCTCAAAATTTTTTTTTACTGGAATCATTATACAACCAGAATCATTAAGCAGGATCAGAATTCTTAAATTCCTACACTGCAAAAAAATGGCTTATCTTACTTAGTATTTTTGTCTTGTTTCTATTATCTGCCAGTGGGGTAAGTAAAATATTCTTAAAACAAGAGCATTTTACTTACCCCACTGGCAGATAGTTCTACTTGTTTTAAGCAAAATGCACTTAATTTAGTTTTTTCCCCTGGAGACAAGACTAAATATCTTAAGTCAATTGGCTTATCTAGTAAAAGTATCTTGATTTAAGAATTTTTAGATATTTTGACTAGAAACAAGACAAAAATACTAAGTAAGATAAGCCATTTTTTGCAGTGTATTCGATTTAACTCACTTGTCATTGTAGTAATAACTTCGGGATATTGCATGGATGAATGCAGGTATTAACGGGAAGCCTGGAAAACATTTGAAAAGAATAAAATCATTAAATGTGAGCAGAAAACAGAAAGCCGCTTTATTTTGGTGCATTTTAGCGAGGCAATTTTAAAAACGTACCCCATCCTAGGAGGTAATACCACATGAGGTGCTGTTTCTCAGCAAACACTGCCACCACAATGAGCGTGTGCAGGTAGATTCCCTCACACAACATCCAGAAGTAGTTACAGCCCAGGAGATAATGGTGGATGAACACGGACACTTTACAGCTCACCTGGGAGAAAAAACATCAATGTCAAATCAAAATGACCCTGTTCACTTTCTTAAAACACATTCCTGGTCATAGTGTGCGTGACATGAGAGCCCACTATTCTTTTTGTACACTTACTGGGTTGGCCTGTGTTACTTCTTGGTTGTTTGCAACACAAGTGAAAAAGATGATGGTTATAACCGAGTTTAGCACAAAAGAGAAGAACAGATTCTTGTGCAGAGTTATCCTTTGACAACTTAAGCTCCTGAGTGGAAGAAAACAGCAAACTATATTAGACTGGGTGGAAAGGGAGGTACGTTTATATGATATGGCGACAAGGTTTTTTCCACATTACTTACTTAAAATAGAAAAATATCCCCAGAGAAGTAAACAAAGATATCAGCGACAATCCATGACCAATCAAAGCCAAGTAGTAGAGATTAAGTGCTGTCTGAAAAGAAGAGGATAGATATACAAAACTTACCATATGAACAAAAGCAAAAGTTATGTGAAGCAAAGTGTGTGAATTTTGAAGATAGAATGGACCACTGTAGTCCTAAATTAGAGCTCACCCTTTTGTGATCATTAGATTTATGCTTACAGCCCGTGTAATTTGTCCATGTTCTGTTACTCTCTGGGTGAATGAACCAGTGGCCCGAATCAACACAAATCTTCGTTGCCATTTCTGATAAAACACAATTTGGATTAGTCAGGCTTTTATATAAAGTATTAAGTAACCTTCATTCAATGGGCAAAAAAAGAGAGAAAATCTAACATGCGACTCACCTGAGGTGTCAAAATCATTAAAGTAGCCTGGACAGTGCTGAGCTGAAGTGACTCCTGCTTCCAAATCTTCCCAGCACATCCATCCATCCCAGGTCCGTTTACACATAGAGCCACCTGCAATAGAGTTATTTGCAGTTATTAATAACATAAAAACTTGGAACTTGTAGTTTTGGTCTTTCTTAAACCATGCATGTAAAACAGGTCTTAGTATTTTGTGTCTACATTTGGCAATCGGCTTCTCAGACAAGACTGCTGTAAAGACGGTAAAGATCTTTTATCAATAATAACAATAAATCTGCATATAGAGTGCAGATTCCGGAGGTAATTATTCCATTCATTTTCTCCATAGGTAAAGTTATTTTTAACAATAACTTGACCCTTAAAGACAGATATATTTTACTGTGATCTTTGAGGTTGTCAATGGAATATGCGTTTATTGAAGCCATCAGTTTGCATTATTTCAACCTATATTTCAAAGAATCATGTTTAACAGTGATATTTCCGGTGTAAACTACATTACCCATGCTACTGTAAAGAAAATTCCACCAAGAGAGTCGTGGTGAGCAAATCGCGCCAAAAGTTCTTAGCAGAAAACACCCACTCCTATGTAACAACACACTCAACTACTTAAATATTTGTAAATATATGCATATTTTGCAATAAATGTAAACTATATTGTTTATGCACACACACACACACACACGCAAAGTGATTGTAGTTCTTCACCTCATTAAAGTCATTAAAGGTTCAAAGTCTTGAACCTTTGTCTTTTTTCAAATCCTTTTTTGCTTCATTCAAAGTCTGTAATGCTGTAATTCACCTTGTAGCTAGCCGCATTGGTTTGTGGCTCTTTCATGAAGACTTTTTTTTTTTAATCCCTATGGGAAAAATGAATGGAAGCCATGTCCAGAAAATGTGGGTGGACACTGTTGCACTCTATAAATGTTTTATCATACTATTGAGTTGCAAATGGATCCTCAGTTTTGGGGGTCTTTGCCAAACAGCTTTTAACAGCTGTTACAGAACATCCGCCTCCCCTTGTCAAGCTTTAATCACCGTCCTTCAATTATAACTTGTGTCTCGTAGACAGCAATGAATCTTAATTCAGAGGCCAGACAGCTGATGTTGAGCTTCTGTAGATGAACAAATGTATGTTGTAGGACACACCCAATGTTTCCAATTAATCATCTGTTCACATAAGAGCCTTACTGTAAGTTCCAGGATGATGTGACAAAACATCATCCGATTCGGTCCATGCCCCCTAATATTCTTAAGACCATCCAAGTTAAAGACTGACTGAGTTGTAGTATATAGCTATTACTCAGAGTCAAATGAAATATGAACCTCTCTCACCTGTTCTGTTGTGATTAGTGTCTTTCATAATCTTCTGGTAACATTCAAACTGGGCGGTCAAAATATTGTGACGAGTGAAGCCCATTTCATGGCCTTTCTTTTGTGCCGTACCTCCAGTGTTGTTCTCTGAGAGGACCCCTACAAAAAACTATTCACAAATATGAAAAACAAAAGAGAGATCAACAATGACATTAGATGATGAATGTCAAAAATGGCAGATACATAAACTTTAGAAAACAAATCTTTGTATGTCTGTCCAGGACCTTTGAATTGCATAACAGTTGGAGATGCACACTCAAATGACTGTTTGTTTGTTGAGTACTTTTCATGGATCAGTTTGTTTCGTTACACTTGAGTTAATGATAGCTAGCAAGCTAACCCAATAAAATGACATAAATCTGTGTATAACTTTTGTATAAAATTGTTTATGACAAACAAATACCTCAGAGGTTGCCGACAGAAAGAGAAATGAGGTAATCCAGCATCCAAACATGGTTCCAGTGTTTGGCTTTCGTGTATCCAAATGATCCGAATGCTTCCGCTGAAAGCAAACAGAGTAATCTGTTTGACATCAAAAGTACTGAGCGATGACCAGACACTTTGCTAATAGATTTAGGTTAATTGTTAAGCTAAACAAAGAGTGTAGGTGAGCTACAATGAAAACATGGAATTAGGGATTTCCCTAAAGGATTTCTGATGGTTATTTTTGTCAAGCTGACAGTAAATTCCCAGTTCCAAGAAAACAAGCCGTTGGAGCCAGGTGAACTGTCGACCTATTGTCGCTCCCAGGAGTGCGGTAATAGCGCTGTTGTTAAGTTGGAAAAGAGGGTAGAATCAAAGCCTGCTTTACGTGAAAGTTCAGTCCATCAGGGCGCCGATAATCGCCACAAAAGGCAAGAAGGCATCATTAAACATGCATTACATGGTTCACCGTGGCTGTTTTGGCTCACTTGATAGATAACATCATAAATCAGTTTCAAAGCATAGGAAGATCTGTTTTAGCCACAATAAAGTTGCTTGCAAAAAAAGTATTCACTATTTTTACATGCTAATGTTTTATGACATCCTGGACTACAGTTTGATTATACACAACCCCGGTTTATTCTTTTTATGGTGTTTCATGTGGAACTATCAGAGCATTCCAAAACATCTTTAACATCTGCCTTGATTCTGTTGTTATTTCCTTTTTAAATTAATACCTGTCGGTATGGCCATGGCCAAGGGGCTGAAACGTCATGTGATTCTTTTGTTCGGCCTCCAAACATTTCCTGCTTGGATGGGGACCCGAAACCACATGACTAGACTCATATGTGGAAAATTATCCATTTGGATTTGTCTTTAGTCTCAAAAATGAACATGCTTCCCAGAAGTCCAGACAAAGTGAATTAGCGAACGTGTGGGTTTTTTATAACTTCCATTTGGATAGGAAATATTTCTCAATGCAAAATGGCAATAATGGCAACTTTTGAAGAAATTTCTGAATACGATTTTTTATCTTGTACTACTGTAATAATACCAGTATTTTGCTTCATAAATAATGATAAATGTATTACATATAGAGTACAGATTGCTCTATCTGATTTAAAAACATGAAACTGAATTACATGAGAAGGAATGAGTGCATTAGGCACATCAGGCACATGCATGTTCTGTTTGGTAACAGGGACTAACACATAAAATATAATTTTCTTTTTTCATTTCTCTAATTCATTTGGTCATTTCAGATATTACAGATCAGATTATGCAGAATATTTAAGAGAAAAAAGATGGTTAATAAGGATAGAGTAGGTAGGTATGGAAGCCACCCTCTGATATCATGAAAAAAAACAAAAAAACATTTGGGCACCCACTGAATTAAACCACAATGGCATGAATTGTACATTGATTACACATGGATTAATAAATAAAATATCAAAGCATTTGGCACCTGCAAACAAATGATGAGCTTCATTCTAGAACTTCCTTTTAACTTCACCTTTTCTGAGCCATTTTAGCCATTTTTATTACCAACTGATTAAAATGTATATTTTCCTCAAATTCCAAGCAGAGTAACCTCATAAACTGTTATAAACTGTTTCTATTAAGTTTGACAACCAAACAAAAAGAAAGAATTTTGAGCTGTACTGTATATCTGTTTTTCATTGAAAGCAAACATCTTTTTGTGAAATATTTTGTTTAAAATGTCACTTGAATTGATGTAATCTAATCTAAGTGCAATGATTTCATGCATTTTTAACTGTTGCTGAAGTATTTTGGTGGGTCACTGTATGCCTAATTTTCTGTCCAGAATGAGATCTCTGACAACAGCTACAAATCACACCTCCAGAAATTTCACTGCAAAATGACACAGAGACTTCATAAACTATTTCTGTCTGAATTAGTAGGTATAGATATTGCACAAGCCAGAACTGTTGTAGTTGCAGGCTCAGTGAATGTCTTTCTACAGTATCAGATATAAGTGTGTCAGATTCTGTAAAAAAAGACATACAAAATGTGCTGTGCCGTTGGCCCCCAGGGCCAGGACTGAAAACAACTCTTATACAACACATCTAAATGTAATGTTCGTTGTTACTCTCTCCTAATATGTAGAGATAACTTTGAGACATTGGTAGAATACATTACTGAAGAGTGTAAACATTGTGGTACATTGCTTGATTTGAACATCCCAGCCAGCTCAACATAGCAACATTTGTGCAAACAATGACAAGAGTTTGGGGCCAGAACTTTGTCCAGTCAGACCGGGTTCCTGTAAACCTGTTTGAAAACATTAATCAATTGCACTGGCTGTAACCTTTACATTACCGTCACCATTCCACCAGTGTGTCTACAATTGTTTCTAGTTCAGCCAATTCAGTTCCAGTTGGCAAAACATATTCGCCTAAGCAATGTAAATCACCGTCAATATAGAATGTATGTGTCTCTGGGACATCAGCATTTATGTGAATACAAGAACTCAGTCCTGTAAGCTCCAAACCCTGACAGATCCACTCTCGGTACTTCATTCGAGATAAACAGACAGCTATTTATTGAGATACTACATATAATATTTGTATTGCATTATTCATTATGCAAAATTCATGCCACTTCACAGGACAGATTAATTTGTATCTACTATCTTGATATCCCAAGATATCAGAGTAGCAATATTGTCTTTGTATATTGAATACTTTTGAGAACTAAAGTTCAGACAGAAATGCTGAAGTTATAGTAAGGGTAACTCAAGATATGTAAAAAAGAAAGAAAGACGACTATATGAATTATCAGCGTGAATGTACTAAGTGTGCTTTGATGAATGACATTTCTTAATCGGCTGAACTTTTTCTTGATTTACAATAAATATACATTAAAAAGACAGTGATGTGATGAAAGAAATACATTCCATAAAACTACTTAAAGAGAGGAAAGAAAACGATAAATCTGGCCATTCAGGTGTTGGCGGTGAGCATACATCACTTAGATGTCATTCTAATAGGAATGTGAAAATAAAGTGTTTTCCTAGACATTTTGGATGATTGGATGACCCCAGCATTTAGTGGAAAAACAGAGGGCTAAAACATGATAACTTTTTGCCCTTCCTGTGAAGTTAAAGGAGTGGTTTATAGATGTGACTTTCCCAGAGACCCCTCTCTCTCAAACCCAAACCCTCCCACCTATTCCCTCCCTCCCTTTCTCTCCTGTCACTCTCTCTCTACTGGGCCTGGTCGCAAAAAGCCACTCTCCAGATCTTAAATCAGGAAGCCCACTGACAGTTAGTTTAACTCATGTCCGTTTAGGAAACACCCGTGGATATAACACCAAATTTTTCCACTCTTCACTCGTAAGGATTTATCTTAAAGTGACACAGCCTAAAGTATTCAGCGGAAATCATGTGCAAACTCACAGAGATAACTGTTAGACTGTTCAACTGAAATCATTCTGTCATTTTTAAAGAAATTTCAAAAGCTGAAATCTCATGCCTTTTTTGTAAAGGTTTTGCTTGTGTGTATGTGTTTCATATTAACACAATAATAACAACAACTGTAAGTCCTTAAAATGTAATGTGAAATCTGTAAGCAGACAACATTTATATTTAAGTAACGGTTGTACTCTATGTCAAGTTTTAATACAAGTCAAAATAATATGATTGGTCAGAACCCTCCAAACCATCTAAATGACTTTCATGACTTTTCCTAAAACACGTATTTTTAATCTCGAAATACCTTATTAAAATGTGATCAAATGTAATTAAAAATTCTGTTAAACAGTCCCCTGATGCATTAATTAAGGAGAACAGGCATTTACCAATACACAGCCTAATCCTTAGAAATACTTGGTATAAACCAAAACTGATATATATATATATATATATATTCTTATTTTATTTATACTGCAGGGCTGCTCTAAAAACTGAAAACTAAATATCACTTAAATGTAATCTAGTATACAAATTAATTTCATTGCTCTGGCAAAGCTCTCTCTCTCTCTCTTTCTAATAAAATGTGTTTTAACGTATTTTACCTTAGTTCAGTACAATTATTAAACAGACTGCAGTAGAAAAGCTGAATGGGACAATCTGGTGTTCAGGGCAGCATCAGAGATGACTTGTCACAGAGCTGTAAAAAAACTATTTAATGTGTTAAGTGTTCAAGAGATTCATTATCCAGAACACAGCTACAAACCTCAATGTTCAACTAAAAGACATCGCTGTTAATTAGTGGTCAGCTGATAAGGGTTTTTCTTTTTTAGTGGCATCTAGGGTGTCACCAGGACTGCAATACCGGCAATTATAATTTAATGGCAGCAAATTATTGCCATATGTAAATAAACACATATTTTCCACAATATTTAAACTAATGATAGTTTAAAAAAAAAAAAAAGAAAGAAAGAAAGAAAATGTGCAGTGACAAGTCTGTTGTAGTGACACTAGGCAGAACAACCACTTCACTCGGAAAGTTGGTTACAGTTAATGCTAATAACCTTAAAATGGCCAAATACTGGCATATTAAGCAATAATATCAGTTTATCACTACTGTTTAGAATATTGTAATGTAAACTCACCATTTTATATTTGTGTAATGTTTAAATGTTATTGCAAATGTAATCATTCTGAACACTGATGAGTGTACTAAAACACTTCAGTCAAACTGACATCAATAACTGTCAGTCTTTACTACAAAAAGTGATTTAGTCTAAGTTGGTACAGGAACCTTTCAAGTTTTAAAGGTTCTTGAATAACAAGCAAAATTAATAAATCATCAAATTTAGAGTGACTCATCACGCTAACAGCAATTAACAGAATGTAATTATTTGAGAAAGGAAAATTAACTGAAATAAGTTTTCTATTTCAGTTCTGAGCAATATGACCCAGCAGGATGCCTAGTAAAGTTTACTTAAGTACGCAGTGAGTTTAGAAACCAAGATCGATAAATACGCGTCGTAAGAAGAATACATCTACATGTTGACATAGATTAATACATTCTCGCTCTTACCTCGTTAGCTCGGTCCTGTTCTCCGCTGCGGCAGTACGTAGTGTGTAGTGTGTACTGCGAGATGTGCTCGGTGACGAGTTGAGGCCCCTGAAGCAGCAAAGGAGTGTGTAACGGGTTTCCTGTGACGTCACACAGCTCATCTGAGTGTCCCGTTACACTGCAAACGAGCGTTCTGGTTCTGTCCCGTCTCCAGCCTCGCTGACAACATTTAAATGCGCCTTTGATTAGACTGTGCCCATATTTAATTTAAAGGAAAGTCGAATGTGAAATCAAATAATGAAAGGATGAACGAATACGCACATAAATAAACAGATCACGCAATTATATTAAGTTATCCAATCCTGTGTCTGATTTAGTTCACTTTCATTTAAACGAAGGTCAAAGCATGTGACAAAATCTTTTAGAATATATTATAAAATCAAAGAAAACACATAAAAGTCATTTTAAATGATAAAAACAATCGACTACATACACTGTAGTTATAATATTTGTAGCACGACCATTTGAAGCCATGGAACTAGTCGTGTGATTTGTGGAACTAAACTATTACTACTATAGCGCCGCCTCGTGTTTTAGTAGGACTACTGAAAGAAACCAAATGCAAAAATAGCTCACAGTATCTAAGTCAAACGGAATAGTCTAATGTCATAAAAATGTGACAAATAAAAAATTCTCTATAAAACTTTAATTGTATTTTGTCTAGTGCTTCCATTGGTGGTCAAACTTTCAAACTCATTTGCACAGCGTGTAAAAAGTGTCTCTAGGTGACTAAAATGATCTATTCAATTAAAATGTGCAACAGTCCCCTCAGGCAATACGAAAATACAGTTTTAGTTAAATGATTTAACATCTCGAAATACCTTATTAAAATGTGATCAAATGTAATTAAAAATTCTGTTAAACAGTCCCCTGATGCATTAATTAAGGAGAACAGGCATTTACCAATACACAGCCTAATCCTTAGAAATACCTATCTTACTTAGTATTTTTGTCTTGTTTCTAGTCAAAATATCAAAGTATCTTAAATCAAGATACTTTTACTAGATAAGCCAAATGACTGAAGATATTTAGTTTTATTTCCAGGGGGAAAAAAACTAAATTAAGTGCATTTTGCTTAAAACAAGTAAAATGATCTGCCAGTGGGGTAAGTAAAATATTCTTAAAACAAGAGCATTTTACTTACCCCACTTTTAATATTGATTTTTGATTTTTTTGTTTTTCCTTGTGTTCAGGGAGTGAGACTGAAGCTAGCTGTGTCAATCATAAAGTGAATCATCTTTCTTTAAAAGAGACAAAACTCGTTCCTGTGTCAATGGAACAAAATCACAGGCAGGAAACATCACGCCTCAAAATATTTCTGTTCCACTAAGAGATGACAATCAAAAAATCTCAAACAAAGCTTTAAATAGGTCCAAAAATCCTTTCCTTGTAACATGTTTATTCCTAGAGTCCCAGATGATCAGAACAGAGTTCTGTCACTGTTTAATAATCAATGCAAAGATTGAACTGAAATTAAAGGGATAGTTCACCCAAAAATGAAAATTACCACATGATTTACTCACCCTCAAGCTATCCTAGGTTTATATGATTTACTTAAAGGGATAGTTCACCCAAAAATGAAAATTACCCCATGATTTACTTACCATACGCTATGCCAACATCCTATTTCATCCACTGGAACGCCACTCTCTCATGAATGTGCATACAGCAGTTAACGGAAGCTAGAGATTACGATTTATAAAGATTTAAATATGGATATTTTCTTTACACAAATGCATCAATTCGCTTCAGAAGACCTTTATTAACCCCCGGGAGCCATGTGGAGCACTTTTTATGATTTCAGAAGACCTTTATTCACCCCCGGGAGCCATGGGGAGCACTTTTTATGATGGATGAATGCACTTTATTGGACTATTGAATATCAACAGCCATTCACTGCCATTATAAAGCTTGGAAGAGCCAAGGTATTTTTTAATATAAACCTGATTGTATTCGTCTGAAAGATGAAAGTCATATGACTTTGAGTAAGGTGAGTAAATCATGGGGGAATTTTTGGGGTAACTATCCCTTTAACTACCATTAAAATTTCACCTTTCCCTCCAAGACTATCCTCATTACAGTCCATTAAAAAAGCAGATGACCTTGCTTTGCTGTTGCTGGCCATTAATTTGAAAGCAAGTCCATGCAGAACATATTTCTAATAATTAGGAAACCCCTTCTTACTTACACAACAATATATAGCAAAATTGAAAGGTAATAACACAAAAATAGCCTACTACTCACTAAAACTTTTAATTTCACAGTTTTTCATCAAAATGATAACCTAAAAATAAAGAAATCATGTCACAACATAAGGAACAGTTTGATTTAAGCACAAGTCTGTTGCTTCCTCAGACCTTGTGTGTGTTTTCATATTGTGTTGTGCAACTGTGTGTGCATGTTTGCGCCTGAAGTAACAGGCCACCTCTCACCATATGCCAGTGTCCCCGTCGCTTGTTGATGCTCCATCGTTGTCTTAACCAGGAGACACACAGCAGCTGTTGTCGGTCTCTCACCAACAGAATCAATAAAGCATATCAAGCCTCCACAAACACAGAATCGACAACGCCGATCTATCAAACAGTGGTGAGTCGTTTTAATGGCTTCCAGAATGTGATGACAAAGAGCTGTGATTTACATGGTATAAAGTGTTTATATACAGAGTGGTGGAAACTATGATGTTTGGTTAAATCCCCTAAAATAAGGTCCGTGGTTCACACAAGTTCAAGATACGTTCACGTTTTATTCTGTGACATAAAACACACCAGTTACACCCCACTCATGATTTTTTAAAACTGTTACATTTCTTAAAAAATACGGTTGCTAACAAGTTGCTAAATGGGACTACAGGCGCTGTCGGAGACATTAAACGTCATCACACCGAACAGTTTATCAATTTACAGTATTTTCCAATTGTAGTATAATTTATAGTACAATTAATTCTAGAATAACCAATTAATACTTTCCTGCATTTTATATTGTTGTTCGACAATGTTTTTTGCTTTGCCCCGAAATGTAACACAAGTGTTCAGATGGAAGATGCTTGTTTTATCGCTTTACTACTGATGCGGAGACTCTGGGTTCGTACCATAAGGTAAACTCATATTACGATTATTCCACGTAAACACCACATTTACCAGTATATCAGGCAGGAAATCCTATCTATAGAGAGTGAAATGTCTTCTTTCAAATGAACCAATTCAAATGGGAAACAAATATTCTCAGATTATGTAATCCGCATGAAACATACAGGCGCATCACTGCTGCAGAGATGACGAGTCAGTGTCGCCGACTTCATCTCTTAAACACAAAACAAAGAAAGCACTAGTTTATCAAATTATTAAAATGTTAATGCCGTCTCCTTACTGTTTTTCACTGACACATTCGTAATCATTACTTCTGCCAGTGCACTGTGGCAAGCTTTATGCGTGTACTTGATTATTGTCCTCAAATCTGCTGAACTTTCAGGCTATATTTCAGGATATGATATGTTTAGCTTGTGAACAGGATCACTATACTTTTCCACTGGCTAGACTAGCACCAAAACAGCACTAACCAGCATAAAGTAGCCTGAAAGTTCAGCAGAGAGAAGCCTGAGCTTGGGGAGGGGTGCCTCAAAAAACATGGACTATTATTTTCCTTTGAAAAGCCCAGGATCATTGCCCTGCCTTCGCTTCATGTGTCAGGTGTTGATGCCTGTTGAAAGCGTCTCTGCATGGAAATCAATGCAACAAACACCATGAGGGACCATGACAATAAAACCTCCGGAGACCATAAACTGTCAGAAGTCTGAGGATGCTGGGTATTTTTATCCACTTCTCCCGGTTCCATGAATAATGGAATGCAGTAAAGTGCACTCTTATATCATGTTCCAGAAGGAAGGCCACTTCATAGGTCATAACCATCCACAGCGACAAGGTAAGCACTCTCCACATGGAGCTCTGTTGATTATTATAATGAGAAAACATGGGGCATCCATAATCAGGTGATTGGTTGTTGTCTGTTGCACTCCTCATGTCTGCTTTATTACCACAATGAATTATTCATGAAAATGCATAGTCATGTCTCATATTTAATTACTGCGCTCTCTATCATACTTGTCTAAACAGCATCTGTTATCAGGGTGCATCAGTAACATGTTTAAAAATCATGGCGGTGTGTAATGAGCATTAGTGCAAATGATTTAGTAATTAAGATAATACGCACAATTAACTGACTGCTCATGTTTGTTAGTTTTGAAAACACAGAGGTCTATAATAACATGAAAACAGCATTTTCATGCATCTCAATGGCAGTTGCTTGGCTGTAGCAGGTTTGTGATTCAAAATCTGGGTCACTGACAAATATGAATGTCCATAATGCCAATATCAGGTATTGATAATTTATAAATATCATTAAGGCCCAATCCCATTTCTGCCCCTTAGCCCTTGCCCTTTCTCCTACCGCTCTGTTTTGCGTGTTCACGTGAAGGGGTAGGGTGTCTCGATTCTCTTTTGGTTGGAGGGGTAGGGGTAAGGGGAAGGGCCAGATAGCCCTTCAAACGAAGATTTTTCGGGACCACACTTCAAACGAAGGGGTATGAGAATTATCAGCATAAACCGGCTATACAGTGGCAACATGGCTGCCAAAGTGAACAAAAAGACACATAAATGTAAGCATTATTGGCATTAATAAAGATTTTAATGAAAAGTAATCATTTGTTTTATGTTACATTCAATCGTGCGTGCATATTTACGGTCATGTTATTCAAAGAAATGTTTGCAAAAAAATCACTAAAATTTGCTAACGTCATATCATTACAGACTGCAGGATAGTGCCACAACATATTTTCTGACCAGGGCAATAACCACCATAGACATTGAGGGGGGCAATTCCCCCAATAATTAGAAATCGCCTATATTTTTTCTCAAATACCTATTGCCAATTCGAGAGAGAGAGAGAGAGAAAGAGAGAGAGAGGGGGCGCTTCTGTGCGTCTCTCTTTACAACAGGCCCGGACTGGCCATCGGGAGCACCAGGAGAATTCCCGGTGCCCTGGCGGCTGATTTGGCCTGCTGCTGTTTTTTTTTTAGTTATTATTATTATTTAAAATAATTTAGAAAAATTACTGACCTGTTCAGAGCATCAAGTGCAGGTCAGTTTAATCTGTAAATACGCTACTGTAGTTTTTTCTTTATTAACCTAGTTGAGTATTAAACTGCTAGCATCTGTTTGGCTATCAGGAACACCCTATTATCATCAGTCAGAATACTGTGCTAAAGAACATCATTATCGATTGGAAAGTTACATTAATACATTTAGCAGACAGATATTCACATGTATGTGTTGTATTGGAAGGAAGGGAGTTAGAGCAGACAGCAACACAAAAATAGGCTATGAGTCACAGCCTAATAATTCAATAGTGTGTTGTTCAGTATTAGGATTTTTCAATAAAGATATTGTACTGATTTTGACATTTAGGCACTTTAGAAAATGTGTTTTTATATATTTGTATGAAATATAGGTTTGTTAAATCTTGGGTATTTAAGTCATTTTAATATAAATAACATTCTGTGATAACAAATTGCAATGAGGTTTTGCAACAAGGTGGACACAGTTCTAATCATAGACCTGCTGGTAAAGAAGTGACATGTACAGGGAAAAAAGGGAGAGACATATTGGGGAAAATGAAAAAAAGGAAAAGGAAAGTCAGTGCTTGAAGTGGAAAAAAAGAAGTGCGGGTACTCACCCCCCCACTAAACCTGCTGCCTTAACCTGACATGCTACTATACGGATCTCCCCCCCCCCTTGTGGCGCCCCTGACAACAACAAAACAAAACAAAAAAAACTCACTATTTCAATATTAAATTCAATATTAAAAAATCCTAAAATATAATTAAAAATAAAAAAGTACAATTATTAAAAAATAAATGAAATAAAAAATAACCTAATATACATTTTAAAAATCTACCACATTCACAGAATTAACATTTCATGTGATTAAATATGATACAACTTTATTGTCAGACAAGATCTGAAATTTGTCTTGCGTTACAGCAGGTTCACTCACAAAACCTTCACAGTCACCAAAAAAAAAAAATAAATAAATAAAAAGGAAAAGGAAAGTCAGTGCTTGAAGTGGAAAAAAAGAAGTGCGGGTACTCACCCCCCCACTAAACCTGCTGCCTTAACCTGACATGCTACTATACGGATCCATTCAGAATAACTAAACCACTGACCAGCGCATAATCTAAAACACCTTCAGCCGGCATTCATTATAAAACACTCATGCTTTTAAGCCAAATACACGCTGAAAAAAAATATTTACTGCCATCTGGACGCAAGTCACTATTCTCTCCACCATCTCTGATGAAATAGTCAGTGTTTTGTCTGCATTAGCGCCGGCAAAAAAAACCAAGGTAGACATACTGACCTGCTGGAAATGCGTCCACCAAAGTCGACATCAATTGCCACCTTTGCTTTTTCAATAACGTACAGTATGACTCGCATTGACAGGGCAACATCCGATCTGCATGTCCGAGTCATATCAGATTTTTTTCCACATATGAAAGAGGCCTGAAACAGATCAGGAAATATCAGAATCCATGTGCTTCTTTCCTGCTACACATCCGTGGGTCATACCTGCTACACATCCGTGGATTTCTACCTTGGTAGAAATCGTGTTCGCGTTCTGGCGGGGAGGGGTTGGGGGAGGGTGTT
>NW_015623452.1:160559-191099 GCF_001515625.1 Sinocyclocheilus rhinocerous | reverse complement strand
TAGAATCGTCCTAACCTCCCCCCCCCCTTGTGGCGCCCCTGACAACAACAAAACAAAACAAAAAAAACTCACTATTTCAATATTAAATTCAATATTAAAAAATCCTAAAATATAATTAAAAATAAAAAAGTACAATTATTAAAAAATAAATGAAATAAAAAATAACCTAATATACATTTTAAAAATCTACCACATTCACAGAATTAACATTTCATGTGATTAAATATGATACAACTTTATTGTCAGACAAGATCTGAAATTTGTCTTGCGTTACAGCAGGTTCACTCACAAAACCTTCACAGTCACCAAAAAAAAAAAATAAATAAATAATTACACATACACATACACATATATACATACATACACATACACATACACATACACATACATTTTCAAAGCTCCAGTACAGATTTAATTTTCTGTAACTTATTCAGCTCTAATACAGCTTGGTGTACAAAGGAGTATTTTAACCTAATTCGATTATATCTTGGGACCTTATACCGCCGGTTGGATGGCAACAGTACAAATTCATTATACAACACATGATTCGGTTCAGAAACAATATTATTGGCCAACCTTACAAGATTTTTATGATAGGATAATTCATATACTTTTTGAAGTGGCTGACCCAATATTTTGGAACACATTTTTAGTAAGTAATCAGCTTTGTTTTAAACTGACAGATAGGCTTATATACCATACAGATTTACAGTACTGCAAAACACTCATAATTACAGACTGAAAAAATAATAAAAGAATATGCTTTCTTGCTCCAAAAGACCTAAATCGGCGGAGGAAGTAGATTCTTTGCATTGATTTTTTACAGATATATTCTATATGATCTTTCCATGATAGCGTGTTATCTGTCCTTACTCCTAAGTACTTATATGCTTCTACCTGTCTGATGTTCTCATCATGTATAACAACAGGTGTTGTATAAGGGTCAGAGGCAGGCCCGAATACAATCTCCTCTGTTTTTTTATGTTAATACTGAGGGCATTATAATCACACCACTCAACTAATTTGTTTACCCCCCTGTTGATGCTGTTCTGAACACTCTGAGTTATTTAATAATGATATTAACACGGTGTCATCAGAGTACTTTAGAATATATTGGTTAGGCCTATTTGAACGACAGTCATCTGTGTACAAAGTGAATACTGTAACATAGCAGAACATACATAACCCTGAGGTACACCAACATTAGTTTTTACTTCTGTTGACAAAACGTTGTTCACTTTAACTCTTTGAGTTCAATTAGTAAGAAAAGAAATGTACCATTTAATTAAATATGGATTCACGTCTAACTGCATTAGTTTAGACACAAGAGTATTAGCTTGAATTGTATCAAACGCCGATGAAAAGTCAAGAAATAAAGCTCTAACATCTTTATTAGATGATGATAAACCTGTCATTATTTTCATAGTATCCCAGACTTTCTTGTTGTTTTTAGTCCTAAAGGCTTCTTCTAGACGCTGTCTATGAAATTCTTTTGCTTTCCTCATTTTACCTTTTAATTCTTTTTCTGTCAATTTCAGTTCTTTAAAGTCTTTATTTCTGAATGCAACTTTGCTTCTATTTATGATCTCCTTGATGTCCTTGGTATAAAATGTGTTTTTAAAACTGCTCTCTGTAAAATAGATACAATACAACTACAAATAATCAGTATTAAAGTACATTTTATCAGTACAGGAATATGTGCTTCCATGGAAACAAACTTTTGACCTCATTAATGTAGTGCCATGTTCTGCAGCTGAGCTATAGAAACACTGGCAGTGACACTATAAATTAAGAATGATTATTTTTGTAAGACTATTTATTTATTTAAGATCAAGCTATACATTCTCTAAAACTTTTTATTGCCTTTTCTACTCCTCCTTTTTCAACTTTAATTAGATATTTCGTTCTTTTTTTAAACTGATGTACATGGCAAAGATACTCATTAAAATCTAGATGTTTTTGCAGTGCATGTTCTGCTCTAAATATTTTTAAGCTCTCTCCAAGTAGTTACTGCTCAACTGTAGATTCGTGCATAAACATAAATAAAATAGTAGAATAAGATAAATGTCAAGTTTTATGAGAGTAAGAGCGGTCATGACTGAGGTTTAGTGCATATTTTATGAAGGCACATTTGGTGTAAGTCTGTGTTAACGTAACCAGTGTGTCAGTTGTTCTGGCAGGATTTGGGAGATCATCCCATAACTGAGGCACAGGGATGCAGATGTCTCATGAGTTGAAAAGGACGTCTTTTGTGCAGAGAGAGTGAGAAGCCATGTGGCCGGACATAGTCGATCGGAGCAGCTGTATTGAGGTTTACGGTTTGATTATGACTTGTTTGTAACAGCAGCTGAAGCAATTAAATTGTAGGGCTAAAACTGTATCTACAATTAGATTCTTGATGCATGGTGGTCATGGATGATTGGTACTAAACATAGCAGACCATGTCCACCACAACCTGCAGTGGATAGTCTCTGTTATATGTATTGCATATGCATATACAGTACAAACTATTGTGTCTTTCTCACAAGGGCCCTTTTTTGAAAAACGATGGATTGCATTGTTGTAGGTTTTACATCAGACATCAGAAAACACCTTTAAAGAATGAAGACAACACCTGTAGTCTTTCCTCACATTTTGTTTACCTTTTTGTTTAACATTATGTAAAGTTGTGCGGTGACAATCAGCTAGGTTAGGACTCATGGGTCAAGAGCTTTCCCAGAATCCTTTAATGGTGCACACATACTAGGCTGTTACTGATTTCCATCAAGAAGCTCAAAATCAATGTGAGAGCAATATCCTCAAGGAACCCAATTTCTTTTATATTCCTGCAGTGTTTTGTTCCATATATAAACACCTTTTTAAGTGCATGTTTTTTAGTTTATGTAGGCTGCAAATGATGTACATTGGGAATTTGAGTTTGTGCCTATCCTTCTTTCCTTATTACTGAATATTCTTCAAACGTACAGTGTTTTTAGCCAGAATATTTTGAATCTGGATGCTATTTGTTGGGTTAGGTCCTGTGGGACTGGCTTGGCCCTGTTGCCAGTCTAAGAACCAATGCCATATTCACTGCACACGACCTAAAGGTCAGAAATGCCATTCATTTCTCACTCTGTTTGAGTACAAGTCCATGTGCAAAGACTCTCTGCATGATTCTTTGCACTCACGGCTCAAGAGGAATCTTGATGAACTCACTTATAATAAAGCTTAGCAATGGCAATTGGCTACACATCGTCCCTGTCTTTGAGTCTCTATCACGATGGCAGCAGCACAACGGTGTAAAGGCTGCAATTAAGAAGCGGTTATTCATAATGCATAATTGTGGTTTCAAGGGTAAGGTAATGAATGTCAAAAGTTTAACGCTACAAGCTTTCACAGAGCTGATGTGAACTTGTTCAAACAAAGAGTTTTTGATGGTTCACTCAGACTTCCATTACAAACTGTTGCATTTTACAAAGTCTTGCAGTTCTACCAATTATGCTTGTGCTGCAGACAATAGAGAACCTGCTCTTAGACAATAGGTTATTCAGAGCCGGATCACTGCGCTTACATTTGACTTTAGGGAGTTTGGTTAATAGCAATGAATACTTTACTCTCTACATCACTCTCTGCTGTGTTTTACTCCTAAAGTAAAATATAAAAGGATTCTAATTACAATACGCACTTATAGGGGAAGTGTCTCATTTCTTTCAGTGTTAAAATTGATAGATAATAATTGCAATTCATACATACAAAGATTTGACAACACCTTTTCTGTGATGAACGTTTTTAATTTCTAATTTTTATATTTATTTAGATATTTTTGTGAGGCATAAAGTCAAAACTGTCTTTATATCATACAAAAAATACGTAAATCTTAAAAATAATTGAGAAGTACCATAAGTAATAACCAATAAACTGTAAAAGTGACAAAAAGTGAAAAAAACTGTTAAAAGAAAAAATGCTTCTTTTTTTCTGACAAATCAAAGTTCAAGTTAAGTGGTGCTGTGATGTGATTCCATAACATGCAAAAATTAAAAAGGACCCATGCAGACCCTGTGTGTCAAGATCAAACTCTTAAAATATCAGATACTTTGATATTTTTATGACAAGGCAATATGTCAGGTTGTGAAGTGTCATGTGGTGTGAGTCCCCAGAATGTAATGATTTTTGTAATGTAAATTAATCATTCAGAATTCATGATATTTATAAATAATAATAACAATAATAATTCATTTGAAAAAATATATATATATATTGAAGACAAGAATAATATGTTGTTGCTTTTTAGTTGATTGTTACACTACATTTTCAGAGTCTTAAATATAAAAATATATGGAACTAACATGAATACAAAGAGTACGTTTCTACAAAAAAACAACAAAAAACTTTGCACGTGTTTCAAAACGTTTTTTTTTTCTCATTTTCTTTATATTTGTGATTGATCCAACTACAATTAAGCCATTTGTAGCTTGATTCCCCAACCTAAGGCAGGCAGTTTGGATGTTTGGGAAGCATGTTTGAAAATTCCTGCAATTATGTTCGGTGATGCCCATGGCACTGGAAATGCACACTTCACCTTCCCGTAACCAGTACAGGGCAAGGATCCTTTCTCATGGAGGTGGAGAGGGTTATTGGTGAAGTGGATGCAAAATCACGTGGGTAGCAAATTTTTAAATTAAGAGGGCTTGCTGTCATGTCAGGACTTTGAAACAGCAACCTAAATAGCAATTGGCAAAAATCTATTCCTGACTGAAACATCACATCATAGCCAGAATCAGAGGAACATTTGTAGAAAACCAAATGGGATTTATCAACTGTGCCTGCTTGCACTCCCTGCTTCGACTACAAACACCACAATCAATGAAAAGCACCACATGTATACACAGAAGCAATTTTACCCTCTCATGGTCACATCCTGCTCTCTGCAGGTGTTATTGCTAAGCAATGACCTGCCACATACTGAGTTACGTAAAGTTACTGGACACGGCATGCGGGAAATGATTGCCGCATCATCAGTAAATCTTTCTGGATGATTCCTCAGATACCAGTTCTACACTAATGCATGGATGTCCACCACAGTAGCACATGTACAGCTGACAGCAGGAAATTACAAAGCTGATATCAGCAAAGGTGTGCAATAAGTCCAAAAGAGGCATTTAAATGCTCATTTATCTTTCACACATTTTAAAATTAAAGAGTATACTGAAGAAATGTCAATACACTTTTTTAACTGTCTTGTTCCCTGCTTTGTATAATCAGTGAGTTGCTCAGAAAAGCAGGTTCCAAAATATTTTGTAATATGTTGGAAAGGGTATTTCATGGGCATAAGTCTTTCATACTGGCCATGAAATGCTATTTGGCTTTTTTTTATGCCAGCTGGTACAAAATAGCTGTTTAGGTAAATCATTAGTGCCCAACTCCCATGCTGGCTGTTGCTGTTTCAAGCCCAAAACAATAGATAAGTATAGAAATAGGTCACACAAGCACCACAGGTGTATTCATTAGTGTTCTTCTTCTGCTGAAGTCATGGAAGTCCATTGAACCATTTGTGGAAAAGTTGCACAATTGATGGAAAGTGTAAATATATATTATAGTGCCACCAATAGCTCAAATTTGCACTTATGTTTATGTTATGAACCATAAAGACAAGAAGCAAAATCTTCTTTCTTCTGATTCCTAGATGCTTCATCCAATCCTCAGCAAGTCATGGCTCAGAAAATTGTTAGACTATGCTGTAAAAATGTTATGGAATTGATTTGCCAATTCACTCTTGCATAGCGAGTCAACAGATTAGACAGTGAACTAGCTGAAGCAGACATGAGGCTATATTTCCATAACACTTTAGCATATTGAGACAAAACCTCCGGTATATTTCATCACAAGTATTACAAGACTGGTGACATTCAGTGCAGCAAATCCATACAGCCATCGGCGTATTTTTATGAAAATTTATGTTTGTCATCACCACCATGCCCTGAAGGAGCTTGAGACATTTGGAGATTATCTAGTGGACAAAACGTGTTAATATATGCTTCTAACTAATGTCATATAGTTGGAATACCAAACTTGCCATGGTTTGCCCTGTGACAAATTCACAATTTAGATTTTTATTGCATAAACTGTTTACGTCAATTGCTTCTATGCTGTTTACTCAGTTGGAATGGAAAGTCTAAATTTTGGTTCTGTGAAAATAGGGGATGTTGCTGTCTTCATGTAATGGAATCACATATTTTTACAATTTTTAACATATAGGGGATCAATCTGAGGACACGAAAGTAGTGGGGCTTGGCAACTTGGTGGTGCTATACCAAGGAAAAACATGAAATTGTCTCTAACTTTGGATTCTAATTCACTTCAAAATTGGCATGCAGTGCCTTGTCTGTAATTTGCCATCAATGTACATGAAGTTGTGTATCTTGAGAAACATGACCATTATTGGCTGATCACAGTTCAGAAGTTATTAGAAAAGGTTAACAAAGGCCAATCATATGCTTCTAACTAATGTCATATAGTTGGAATACCAAACTTGCCATGGTTTGCCCTGTGACAAATTCACAATTTAGATTTTTATTGCATAAACTGTTTACGTCAATTGCTTCTATGCTGTTTACTCAGTTGGAATGGAAAGTCTAAATTTTGGTTCTGTGAAAATAGGGGATGTTGCTGTCTTCATGTAATGGAATCGCATATTTTTACAATTTTTAACATATAGGGGATCAATCTGAGGACACGAAAGTAGTGGGGCTTGGCAACTTGGTGGTGCTATACCAAGGAAAAACATGAAATTGTCTCTAACTTTGGATTCTAATTCACTTACAGACAAGGCACCATGCAGTAGTGCCTTGTCTGTAATCTGCCATCAATGTACATGAAGTTGTGTATCTTGAGAAACATGACCATTATTGGCTGATCACAGTTCAGGAGTTATTAGAAAAGGTTAACAAAGGCCAATCAGAACAAAATGTGACATATTTGACTCTTGGTCTGGAAAAAAAAAACAATTCAACCACCAAGTGATGCTGACATTTTTCATACACATACGTCTTTGACGTCTTTAGATTAAACTTCATAGCCTACCATTTTAATCATGCCCAGACCTATCAATTTCATCACCAGAATGATATGTTCAACCAGTATTTTTGCTGTTAGTGTGCTTGGCTCTGTGATTGCTGCTTGCAGCTATGTTATTAAAAATATTTTTGTTCCTATGAAAATGGAATTATGTAGCTTTGGGCTATCATGGAGTTTAGGTGTAAAAAGTATTTTTAGTATCCTATAAAGATGTTGTAATTATCTTATGATTCATCTTTATACTTTTATTTATCATAATTTTGACTATTTCTTGTAATTGTCACTGCTCATAATTGCAACGTTATTATCATAAATGCTACTTTATGTATTACAATGTGACTTTACTATTTTAAACTTTGTATTACCTGTTCAAAATGGGCTTCCATAGTTCTATAAAGACACATAAATGCTCATATCACATATATCTGTGAGTATCAGAAAATCAGTCTTACATTCAGGTTTAATCCATGAATGTTGGAGTTACTTTCCAACTGTTGTTTAACCTAATTTTTTGTTCCTATGAAAATGGAATTATGTAGCTTTGGGCTATCATGGAGTTTAGGTGTAAAAAGTATTTTTAGTATCCTATAAAGATGTTGTAATTATCTTATGATTCATCTTTATACTTTTATTTATCATAATTTTGACTATTTCTTGTAATTGTCACTGCTCATAATTGCAACGTTATTATCATAAATGCTACTTTATGTATTACAATGTGACTTTACTATTTTAAACTTTGTATTACCTGTTCAAAATGGGCTTCCATAGTTCTATAAAGACACATAAATGCTCATATCACATATATCTGAGTATCAGAAAATCAGTCTTACATTCAGGTTTAATCCATGAATGTTGGGGTTACTTTCCAACTGTTGTTTAACCTAATTTTTTTACTCACCAAAGCCACTTTTGTTGTGTGGTGAAGGATCGTTTTGGACTGTGTTTAGAGGTTTTCATAAGTAGCAGGCTATTCATGTAACTACAAGAAATCAATCCCACCTGAAACGTAACACAGGTGGAATTGTGGACCAGTGACTCAGGCCTCCCACTGTTCAATCTGGATGTTGAATGATGTAGGTTTTGGGTTTTTAAATGGCTGGTGGCTGCGACAGTGCAATGCAATCATATGGTTTATTGTTCGCTTGTGGGTCTGATAAATTCACATCACTCAGCTTTCTGCTTCACTGAACTCCCATCTGTTATCACCACAGGGTAAGAAGATGGCAAGACAGACATTTCTTGGGATAGTGGCACAGAAAAGAGAGAAACTGAAGAGCCTGGTTGAGATGATTCAGTGCAAGCCATTATAACTATTTCTGCCATAAGAATTGCTAAAGCATGTCTGAGTGGCGTCTTTGCATTGATTTCTATGCATTGCATTGACTTTCTTGCAAAAGTTTTGGTGCAAGATTATGAGTGCTTTTGCTGTTTTATCTCTAAGTGTCTGGCAAGCTTTCAGACCAGGACCAACAAACGTCAGAACAGTTTCTATCTGCAGGTGACCTTTCATAACCACTCCAACAGTCATTAAAGCCATTACATTTCATACAATTGTTACATGGCATGACAAATATTGTATTACATACTGCCAGTTTTGCACAGTTCTATGAAAGCCCATTTCAGCCATGGAATAAAAAACTAAAAATGGTAATTGTGACTTTGTATCTCACAGTGTAGACTTTTTTTCTCACAATTCTGAGAAAAAAGTCAGAATACTGTTTACTGTAAACTTAAAATTGCCACTAAAAGCAGATAATTTGTGAAAATGATATCAATATATAAGATAAATCGCAAAAACGATTGAACTACAGCTGTGTTAAAATCATCCACATTGCCTGTTTTGCTCTTTAACTGCACTTTTCTGTCTATTTTCTATCTCTGGAGCCTGCAGATACTACATCTCATTGCCTGCAGTTTGTAATGACTAGAGATCACATTGCGTGACATAAGAAACCCAAGTGCAGCATTATGAGAACAAAACAGACAAAAGTAATAAAATAAATGACAATCTCAAAACTGAGAAAGCTAAAACTCCCAATTGAGCTGTGCTGAGTTAAACTACAAGTTACATTCAACACTTGACAAGAGACACATGAGGGCTGTTTATATGAAATAACTAAACAAGGAACCTGGAAACAATCAGGGAGGAATGAATCATAAACACAAATATGACAAGATAATACAACTAAACTTTAAAACAAAGGTCTTGATATAAACAGAAAAAGATACATGTGACATTATTACACAATACTGCTGACATTTGTATTGCTGTGGATTTGATAATAAATGTTGACTTAACTAAAGAAGCATGAAATACCACTTTTAAATATGATGTGTATTTAAGTCTTTGTGTGTGTGTGTGTGTGTGTGAGTTCACCACTGACTTTGATTGTTGTGAAAGATGTAGAGAATAACTTTTCTCAGGAGCTTGCTTGTTTTGTACAGATGGTTCTGAGAGACACTTGTGTCTAATCAACAAAGATTAATAGCTTCGGATGTACATGATATATATACAAAAGAGAGAGAGAGAGAGAGAGAGAGAGAGAGAGAGAGAGAAGACACATTTCACACAGTAAACAGGATGTAAATTTGATTTAAAATGAATGAAAGAGTATTCTGATGATCTGCAGAAAACCTTTAATATAATTTTATTCTGTGACTCCTATAATGCTTAGCGGATAACTTTTCTGATGACACACATTTTCACATCCTATGCACACATGGCCACACACACACATACACCAGTAATTCAGTACAGTAAAACACACTTTTACTTGATACTGCCCCAATAAAAGCAGATTAAACCATAACTTACCTTCTATAATTGTATATTGTGACATGATGTGGGTGTGGCAGAAAAAATGTGTTGGTAGAGCAGGTAAATCTTATTCAAAGTTAAGATTAATGACAAAAATCAATCCAGAACACCAGTATTGGGCACTACGAAGAGATTAAATTCTTAAAACCTGAATCTGTAATCCATTTGATTCACTCAGCAGCATTATCAGACATTTATAATGAGTTGGGTGTTTTTCAAAACTCATTTAAACGAACAGCACAGGCTAATGATAATGAAATGCTCTAGTAGAGCAGGAGAGAAATGTAGGTGTAATTATTTATGTTTTTCACTTCCTGCTTTCGAAAGCATACATTAAGATAAGTGGAAATTAAATGGCAATATTTGAAGGAGGCATTCATCTAAGCATTCAAAAAAGCTAAAATTGTTATCCCACGACTAGGATGCGACGTCCAAGGAATGACGCTTTTAAGCGTTTTGTTTGTGATGATGGAATAAATAGGCACATATATACTCCACACAAACACACGTCAAAGGGCACGTCAAACCCCAAATACAAACTAATTCAAATGCAAAACAGCTAGCGCTGTGAGTTTATCTTCCTATTTTCCATGTTTCATTCTTTCTTTTGAAAGGGTAACCCCACTGAGAATAGGTTTCGCTCAGCTATTTATAGAAGACTATGATGAAAAGGCTCAGGGCAAAAAATATTTTCTTCTATCTCTATGTTCCACTAATACTGCTCTGATTGCACTAACCGCTATCTGACGAGAGACGTGATTGTGATCTGCCTTCCTGTGTGGCCCTATAAAGACCAGAGGCTTTGGTGTTTTATCACCCCCTGTCTCGTATCATTTCCCTGAAGCTCCACTCCCACTGCCAGAGACAGATACACAAAGGAAACAGGAAGACGAGCGAAGAAAACGGGACTGCAGCTAATGATCTTCCAGCGAGTTTAAATGGCAATTAGCAATGCAATGTGATGCAATTTTCTGACACCCTGCTGGCCGATTCCTCTGTGGAGAACAAATCGATTTAAACCTGACAGACTGAGGCTTTTTGTACAGCGCTGAGAGTTAGAGCCATATGAAACAGATTGGAGTCGAGGTGTAATGTGTGCTGGCTGGATTCAACCGAGCTGCAATGGTGAAGTCAGCTGTTCAGCGCGGTTATCATTCCAGCTGCTGCAGATAGATAACTTCAACTTCACAAAACAGTTCGAAGTGCTGTTGCATTCAGTGATACATATTAAAAATTACTTTGTACAAAAAAATTAAATAACATTCTGCATTTTGTCAATCTGAGGCCAAGGAATGAGTGTTGGCTCACACAGTTGTAATAATATTCTAATTTAAATGATTAAATATACTGTATTCATTTAACTCGAGTGCAAAATGATTTGCTGTGGAGTGTAGGCAAGTGATAAAACAAAACAAAACAAACAAATAAACAACATATTGACTTCTAAAGCCACTTTTTCATAATGTTTAAAATTATCTTCATTGAGTATATTAATACTATGATTCATTTTATGAATTAATTATAATTAATTATTGTATCATGTTATTATTTCATTAAAAAAATTCAATGCATACAAAATTAGATTTCAATTTATAGTATATATTTTTATGTATAACCGATACAGCACTGATTATCTGGTTTACATTAGTTAACAATACAAAATACTTCTAAAGCATTTATTAATCTAAGTTAATATTAATTTCAACATTTACTAATACGTTATCACTATTCAATGTATACAATATACATTCTTTACTATAAAAGTTGCATCTGTTAAGATTAGTTAATGAACCTGACCTAACATGAACCAACAATGAACAGTTGTATTTTTATTAGCAAACATTAACACGGATTAATAAATATTGTAACAAACTTCTCATTGTTAGTTAATGCATTAACTAATGTTAACTAATGGGACATTATTGTAAAGTGTTACAGATAATTTTTATGCTTAAGTGTCTGATAACAGATTTGCAGAACAGATTTGTATTTATTAGTAATTATAGATTACAATAATAATAATAATAATAATAGCGATTATAAATATCCATTTAAAATGTAATTTATTGGTACACTCGTAATAAAATAATTGACAGCAGAAAAGTAAGAAAATTATTTGTAAAACAGATTTGTATTTATTAGTAATTATAGATTACAATAATAATAATAGTAGGCGTTATAAATACATTTCAAATTTAATTTATTGGTACACCCAATATAAAATAATTGACAGCAGAAAAGTAAGAATATTACTTGTAATTGTAAAACAGATTTGTATTTATTAGTAATTTAATAATAATAATAATAATAGGCATTATAAATAGGCATTTCCAATTTAATTTATTGCTACACCCGATATAAAATAATTGACAGCAGAAAAGTAAGAATACTCGTAAAATATCTCAAAATATAATTATGAGTATGGTAAATAATAATAAGAGGAAGAACACATAAAGAAGATGAAATTGTAAATCAGTCAGCAAAGCTCTAAACAAAATATCACAACCTATAAAGTGATTTTGAGGAAAAAACATTTATAATGCTGTCTCAGATAAGAAGCATTAAATGAATAAAATGTCCATTATGAGTCATGCATTCGTAACGAGATCTGTTGTCTCTCTTTGTTGTAATGATTATCAGTCTGATGTGTCTTTAAAGGACAAGCTGAGGCAGAAGAATGAGACAGAATCCTATTAGCAGACTGTTTTAATGGACTTCTTGTTTATGAGGTGTCTGATGCAAATGAAGAGAAGCTGTTAAATGAGCTTGCTTTAGGCGGATCTTTAGCGGGATCAGACAGGAGAGAGTCTCATTATAAGACATTCTGTCTGATTTACCGCTGTCTGCCCATCGGCTAACACCAGCTCACCCCGTGCATGGCTGATTATTTACATCTGTGTTATATATGTCTGCCCCTGTGAATTTATGTGCAAGCGTGACTGCTCATATGCACAAGTGCTGCTTGATTGGGTGCTCTTTTTGGACACTATGTGAGGCCATTACAGACATGAGGATGTGATTATCACATAGTGCATTTATTCATAGGTAGGGCCACATTAAATTAAAACTATCAACCATTTTTCCTGTTAATACTGGACAAAACACTGAAAGTATGCAGATATATAAGGTTACACACCACCAATTCTGCTTTCTCTTGATTGATTGGTTACTCAAGTCATGTGACACAAATAGTTGATGCACTTCACAATGCATCTGGAGGTGTGGTTTAGCATAGGGGAAAACAAAGCACATGCGGCTCAATGTACCATTGAAGGAATAAAGGAATTTTCTGTATTCATTTTTACAGGTGTTTTACCCATATTTTGAATTATGCATTGCATTGTGTTGTATTTTAAGGTTGAAGGAAAAATGTACTGATAATTTTATGCTGGGACATTATCTGTTTGTCGGCTGATTTTTTTGTTACCCAGTGTATAAGACTTTATTACAGGCAATAAATGATAAAATACATAATATATGTTTAATATGTATATAGATCATCAGCACTTAGCAGCAAAATATACCATATTGTTTTGATAATAAAATTCTAAATGGTTGGAATGTAGCATTTTGCATATTGATTTTGTAGCTTTCTCTCATATCATTTCAGTTTCAGTTTCATTTAGCATTAAAACTCTCAGCTGCTGTTTAATTAAGTCACACCCACTTTTACTAACAAAGAGCAAAAATGAGTGTGAGGTGCTAGAAATTGTACTCTACTTGATAATGGGAAAAGAGAAGGGAGGTCATTGTCAGTCTTGTCCCATCCTATTGAGCATATTCAAAAGACTTTCTGCAACTTATTTATTAACTTAAACTGTAATGTACTCAATTTTTTTTTTTTTTTGTGAAACATTTTTAAACCTAAAAAATAATGAATATATTCTAAAAATGTAAAATCACTTAAATATAATATATAACTTACATACTGAATAATGTAAGTAAAAAAAAGAGCTAATCTAAATAACTACATTTGAGTACATATTTGAGTATGATAACCATATTCCAAAACCATATTCATCAACTTAATTAATCTGAAACCACTAAAAATAGCAGCTAATGACTAGCTGGCAATAATGCACATACAGTACACATGCATGCTATATAATTAACATAAAGACACACACACACATTTATTGTTTGTAATATTAGGTGACATGCAGGTTAGTCTCACTGTCTCTTGGCCTGTCCTCTACCTAAGCACATAACAGACCCCCCATAAATTCAAACATAAACACTAACAGATCTCTTTCTAGATTAATTTTGTGTGAAAACACACAAAATAACACTTAATTTCAACATTTCCTCTCATACCGTCTGTATATGAAGAAAATTGATGAGTAATGAGTAATAATTGCTCTTGAAACTGAACAAAATAATTTCTCCATACTCAAATATTTTGATATTAAAAAGTATTAGATATACTTTTTAAATATTTTGACAAAAATATTAAGTATATCTTAAGTGTATAATTTTTCAAATACTTTATTTGCTGTGGAAAAATATAAATAAACAAATAATATATTAAAAATATTTAGACATTTTGTTTCGGTATGTCCAACTCAACGAATCACTTAAATGATATTTAGAGATTTATTATTATTATTATTATCAATTATTATTTATTATTATCAATTATTTATGATTATTATTATTTATTTATAAAAATAAAAATAGAACCAAACAGAAAAGGAATAGAAGAAAAGAGGAAATGATTACGGCTCTGCAGGCTATTGAATACACACAATTCATTTTCATGGCTTCAGATATGATGTTATTGCGTAACATACAGAATCAGGATGACACCATTTCAGCAAGTGGGTTTGCAGGTTGTATCGGATGAGTGAATCAGGATGGATAGATGGACAAATCAAGAAAAATGCATCAACTGCACATTTGCTATCACATAAATATCATAGTCCCTCAGGATTAGGCTGTCAATCACTATTCCATTCCTTAAATTGCCCCTTTATATCACACACATTTCCTTAACATATTTGCTTAAAAATGTAAACACATTAGTATTTCGGGACATAACCCATTGAACATTTGAGAGCGCAGTGCCTTGGTAAACATATGCTTTTCTCTTGGAGCGGAAAGTTAAATTGATTGCAAATATGTTGTGGTTGACAAATGACAAATGGAATCCAGGTTTTGGAACATTCTGCCTGAATGGCACACATTATTGATTAGACACACAGGCAGAGACGGAGATTGTTTATTCTAGAAATTAACAGGTGCAGATGCACAGAGATCAAGACATCACACAGATGCAGGTAAAGGGAGATCACGCGCTGATTGCTCTCCCAGTTTCTGATTAGCAGCCGCTCTTACCAGTCAGTAAGTGTTGCTTCTAGATTGCATAAGGATCTACCATCTGTTGATTGATTAGATTAACTATTTAAAGGGGTCCTATTATGCTCTTTTACAAGGTCTTGATTTTGTTTTGGCTCTCATATTAGGTTGTTCGAAAAACACATTATTTTTCACATATTTTACTTTATTACAACACCTCTCTCCCCAGTCTGGCATGAACGGCTGGAATAGTTCCTGTATCAAATGAAGGTCCGCCTTCTGAAATACGAAAAGTGTTGTGATTGGTTAGCTGGGCCAGTGTGTGTTGTGATTGGCAGCACTCGGCGCCTGGTTTGGAAATGTCATGCCCCTTACCATAGCCGCCTGCGAGCTTCATTGTAAATATTGCGTCAAAATCAAATCAATTTAAGAGTGATTTAAACCCGGATGATTGTAACCACTCTAAGTTCGTCTTCTTTGGGAAAGCTAGCGTGTCTCCGACATAGTGATAAAACTCGTTGCCTTCTCAAGTGCAGCTCAACCAGGTCTCATCCCATTCGTCGATATATGTGATATCACAAATCCCGGAAAATATGCGTTGTAGTCCAAACGAGTCGTTCGTTGTAGTTTTTGAAAAGTGATTTCTGTTAAATAAAATATCTCCTTTTGAAGTGGACTTTGAACTTTGTAACTTTGCAGATCTTTTTTATGCTCAAACAGCAACATTACAGACTAACTAAAGTTGAAAAAGTGAAAAAGCATAATAGGACCCCTTTAAAAAAAAAAAGGTAGGTTCGCTCTAATGAGTGACAGTTTCTCTAATAGTATCTAGTGAATGGGAGTCATGGTGTCTGGGCTAACAATAGTTTGAGGAGTATTATCTAACCAAAGGTGATGCTGTTTGTTACATTTTAGGTAATCTCAGGATTTTTTCCTCTGGAATTTTTCAGGACAGGTGACTTTCTTAGTACAGGCAAATTATTAAATCTATTAAACTGCTCAACTTTTATTCTCTAGCCCCTTTTTTGTGTCATGTTAAAGTTTAATGTTTTATTGGTGTAACATTCATTCAAAAATGTAATATTTTGTTATCTCCTTTCGAAACCCCATTTATTTTACTTTTTTTTTTTACATGAAATGCAACAGGAGATGTTAGGCAGAATTACAAAGCTGCTCTTTTCTATTGGATCCTGATAGTCCACTTTTCTTTATTTATTAGATTTTTCTGATTAATTACAGACTGTTTAGGTATAATGTGTTTAGGAACTTTAACAGTATATTTTTGTTGAAAGAAAACATTACTTCTTAATATTTATTTTTCCTTCATTTATTTTTGTTGTCTCCTTTTTGATGTAGGCTAGTGGCATATAATTTATTAGACTGCATCTGCAGCTGAATCGTGCATTACACCAGGTATTTTGTTCACTATATTGCAAGCAAAATTTATATTCCACATCTTTTTTGTCACGGTCCATTTTGACCCTACAGCTTTATTCTGTTGAAAATTAGGAATCTAGTGGCAGGGATGTATCTGGTAAAGAGGAATTGTTGAGCAGGAGTTCTCATTTTGTTAGTGTGTGATATAACAAGAGGCAATTTGAAGTTTTGCTGAGGATTCGCTGTGGTTGTGTATCAGTGTAGATCATGTTATAGAGCAGCAATTTTCTCTCTAGAGTCTCTGCTCTCCGTTCCAGTGATATAACAAAATAAAATGCTTACAAATCCACCACACTCCTATACATCCACAGACAATCAGCTGAAAATGATTTTTTTTTAAATAACTAATTTTGAGTTCCACAAGAAGAAATAAAATCATACAAGTTCGGAATAACTTGAAGGTGTGTAAATGATACATATTTTTTATACATATTAGGATTATCACTTAAAGGCCAACAAGTAGCAAACTTGCAACATTTTTAAGTATTTCACAGTTTATCATCTTGACTTATTTGCACACCCCACATAAATGTTCACCCCAGGATCGCAACTATGTTGTTCTGAACTAATCCACCTCATTCTACAAGGCAGACATAAGCTATTTCCTGTGAAAGTGCAAGACTTACAATTCATTAACAAAGTGCAGTAAATGGAAAAATACTATTTGTGCTACAAACCAATGTGTTTATGATTTCTATAATAAATTAAAATATGATGGCGCCTGCTCTTAATAAGGTGGATAATAGCCTACTTCTTATTGGTGGTGTATCAGCATGTTCCTGTCTAGATGGACCTCTTTGACCTTTGTTTCTTACCTTTGCTTCTTGCTGCTTCTTACTGTTTACATCATGACTGCTGCGTTTTTAAGACGTGTCAAGAAGCCCAATTTGACTGAATGGTTCCTGAGCTGTCCTTTTGTGTTTCCACAGAAGAAACATGAGGTGTGCAAACGATGACAAAATTGAATGCGCTACATTCAACAGTTGATTTTATACAGTCTCAGTGATGGGTCTTTACGGTGCGCGGTCCCTTTAAGGCAGAGAGCACGTCGTACATTCCTATGAAAAAAGCGGCGTTTTAAATGCCCGGTTGACGTCATTAAACTTTTTAAGCGGCTGGAGTGCGCGCGGAGGGAAAGGCACACACGCGCGCGCTTTTCCAGCCACTCGCTGCAGATGCGACTGGACGGGCTCAGGTTTGCGGGGAATAACTACAAAATCAACATTCCTTGTAAGAGAACTTCCGTTTCTTTAAATGTAGCTATTATTATTGCGGTAAATATATGGTTAATGTCGTGACCTTTTATTATAGGAATGTTTCACAGATAAAAAGTAGTTTGCTTGAGTGTGAATCTGTTGCGTGCTGTGGTTTACGCGTTATATTTATTCTGTAACTATACTGCTATTTTACTTGTGATATAGATAACAAAGGGAAACATCCACAGTTAAATCAGCTTTTCGAATGTTTTTTTTCTTTGCTAAAAGATTTTCATTTACAGTAGAATGTAAACTCGTTAAACTCGTGCGTGCGCATGTATATTTGATCGCCGTGTTATAAAGTTAAGCTAGTTCTGTTGTTCAGTTGACTCGGCTTAACAGTTCCGTGGTTTCAGCACTGTTCTGCTGTGCATTAGCCAAATGCATTGACCCAGAGCTCAGCCACCGACCCCAGCAGTGACACAGGCAGAATAATGTTCATAATGATATTGCTGACTCCGTGTCCCTCGCCGTTTGCTGCCCTTGACAGAGGAAAACGAGAGAACAGCATAATGACATTCTGACATTCTCAGGCAAGCTGCTGTTGTTGTGCTTTAATAACTGAGGCTGCCAGACTCGTTCCACAGACTGTAAATCCATTTGCCTCTCAGAATGATTTCAGTCAAATGTGAACTTGCTGAATAGAAATGCACCTTTATGCTCCTCATATGATTTAATTAAAAATGAAATTTCATGATTAAACCAGCTATGCTAACATTAAAAGAATACTGTAGTTAATGCAAAATTAAAGTCTACACATTTACAAACCATTACTTCTATATAAAGAGATGTTTTGAAAATGCCTAAGGCAAGTTGCTCCTTTCCGTACAACAAAAGCATTCAAGTGGCTCCCAATCTCCGTAAAACACAATAAAAGCAGTTCATACAGTTCTTGTGCAAAATTACAAACCTTTTGAAGCCATACCATACAGTAAATGTGTATGCAGAACAGATGGATAGTGCTAATTTCCAGAAATCTATCCCTGCTACATCTCTCAAATCTCATTCACACCTCTATATTTTTAAACCTTAAAGGGGTCATATGATGCTGCTAAAAATAACATTATTTTGTGTATTTGGTGTAATAAAATGTTTATGCGTTTTAAAGTAAAAAAAAATAACACTCCAAAGAGAAAGGAAAAATTGAAATCGCATCATATGACCCCTTTAAGATCAGTCGAGAGACATATTAATGACATTAACCATTTGACATTAATATTCACAATTTATGACGGCTTTCACATTGATCCAGAGTAGTGTGAGCAGAAGCCGCGGCTTAGCGTGAGCTGAGGCCAGGCTAGAGTGAGCAGAGGCAGCAGGGTTGAGAACGGCGCGGCCGGCGGATTCGACAAAGGAGCGGCAACGACATGTGACGACCATATGTTTATTTTATATCATGGATTATGTATTATTTAAACTTATTTCATGTGCCATCAAAACTCCATCTGGGGAACATTCAGAGTATTTACAACATAAAAAGGGTTAAACCTATAGGGAAGACTTTTAGTGAATAACTTCACCCTTTTCCCCACATAAATCTATAAGATGTAATGGCTTCGGAACAGATGGAATGCAGCTACTTTATGGTACTTTTTTCTGAGCTTGATAGCTACAGGTCACAGTTGTGCGTCATTTGCAGTTTGTAAAATGTTTGTTGTTTTACTGAAAATAGAAAATCATTTGGGTTTTAAACACCATAAGGCTGAATAAATTTAACTGTTCCTTTAATTTGCTAAGATCGTTCGTGAGGATGAATACATTTTTGTCATAATTCTTGAAGAGCCATGTGTCATTTACTTAGGCAAGACATTTAAATAAGGCTTTGAATGCATTGTAATAGAATGATTAACAGGACAAGGGAAAATTGTTTTTAAATAACACCGATCAGCAGGTGTCATTCAATCAAACTGTAATTAAAACGCCACAAATCGCATGATCTTCAGATTACACCAGTGTCTCACATTTCTTGAACATTTGATTATTTTATTCCAATTAAGTAAAAAGCATGAGCCCTGCCAGAATCACATGCTGCAATGTCTGTTTCTGCAAAAACTGATGCTGTAATGTAATGACAATTTACCATAACTTTACCATGTTTGGCAGGACTTAAAACCTACTCATGATCATTGTTGTCAATAATGGATTGGACTTGCTTGATTTGATGATTTGACAGAATAAAATAGTCTTATCCTGGACTTGAGTGGTCTGGTTCTAGTGACGGTCTTGGGTTCTGGTCTCGTCTGGGTCATGTGGGATTGGGTTTTGCCATGGGGTTTGGACTCTATAGAGGGGTTATAGATTGGAAGACAGGTGTGATGGCCTTCACAGAATGCTTTCCCAGTGGTAACTTGATTGCATTTGTCTTGGGAGAATTGATATGAACAATGACTGCTGATTACTTTCTGATGTTACAGGCCAAAAGGAAGCAAATCACACACTTTTTTGCATATTCTAGTATAATTAGGAGCCTCTTCAGCCTCTTCAGTAAGATTGATTTTAGTAGTATGCAGTCAACAAATGAGATATGGAATAATTTGAGAAAGATGTTTCTATAAGTTTTATGTTGATTTTCCCTACAAAACACACCATGGTGCTATTTAAACTTTGCAGTGTTTCCTGCACCTTTTTGAATCTTTAGCGCCACAGCAAAAAAAAATTATTTTACCCGAGTTGTGAGTCTGACTCAATCTGATTTAATGTGATACATGTGAATAATGCCAAGACAACATGTTTTTTTCCCTTGTGTTCTCTTCTCATACACAAACTCACAAGTTCACAAACTGATGACTCGTAAGTTCTTTTAAAGGGGTCATATGATGCGATTTCATTTTTTCCTTTCTCTTTAGAGTGTTACAAGCTCTTGGTGCATAAAGAAGATCTGTAAAGTTGCAAAGACTAAAGTCTCAAATCCAAAGAGATGTTTCTATAAGTTTTATGTTGATTTTCCCTACAAAACACACCATGGTGCTATTTAAACTTTGCAGTGTTTCCTGCACCTTTTTGAATCTTTAGCGCCACAGCAAAAAAAAATTATTTTACCCGAGTTGTGAGTCTGACTCAATCTGATTTAATGTGATACATGTGAATAATGCCAAGACAACATGTTTTTTTCCCTTGTGTTCTCTTCTCAAACACAAACTCACAAGTTCACAAACTGATGACTCGTAAGTTCTTTTAATGAATCAGTCAACTAGGCTCACATACTCATGAGTTATGTGTTTGAATTGTTTTGACAAATCTTTCACTAAATGAACTGAACTAAACCATTCACTGACTGAAGTCAGTACCATTACAAGCTAAGTTTACATGCAACCAAATAATATGTTTATAATCAGATTTATGGCTCAATCGGACTGAAAAGCCTTCATGTAAACACCTCAATTAACCATATAAAGTATTATGTTACAATATTACATGACAGACGAGGCAGGGACTGTTCATCAAACCCTTCACCCTTATTATTTTTGCTCATTGTCTTTGGAAAAGCTACTGACTCAGATATGACAATTCAGCTTTAATCAGTGATGGTGATTTATATGGGAGCTCTACAGCTAAACTTTACCATGACAGTAAAAATTAGACAGCTTTTAACCCTGCAGGCACATGCTCATTCTGTTCTGATAAAGTACACTTCAAATGAGATGTAATTTGAATAGCAAATAAGATGCTATGTGTTTGTCTAAAGAGATCCGATCCTCCAAATTTATCCTAGTTTTGGTTTGTTTTACTTTCACATTAGGTTCTTAGTGCATAGGGAAGTATTATTTATTGTGTCTGCTAGCAAGTTTTACCCTGAGCAAATTAGCAACGTGTCCTTAGTTGCCCGATAGATACCTCCTACCAAGGAATACTAATTTAGTAAAAGTTGAGTGTTATTTCCCTGGGAAGTACACCTTTTATCTCCACACGTTTTGCAACTCGCATGCAAATTGAAAGTATGAAAATATTTCAAAAGATGGCACACAAATTCAATCTAAACAGATGTTTCTGACATTACGATCTGCAGAAGCATACAAATTACCGTACACATTTTAAACTCTGCTCTTGTTCTCCAGACATTGATTAGTAACTCAGAAAAATCTATCTGTCTCTTAGCTGTAATTGCCAACTACACTTTTGCATTCACAAACAGCATTCGACATACGCACAATAGAAACAAACATGTACAACACAAAGACTGAATGCTGAGAGGGTCCATAGGCCTCCCATTCAAAACATCCAGACAGAGATAATCACTCAACAGCGTCTGATGCTTCATTTCCTGTCAGTGAATCAACATCTGACTGCGTGTCTACATGCTGTCTCTTCCAAATTAGATTTGAGTTTTTTGAGCTTTAAATTGTAATTGACTGGAGCAGGTGCTGCATGAGTCTAATGGGTTGTCCATTTGATTTCACTGAAGCATAGAATCCAATAGACTTCTGTTTTAACTGACAACGTTAATTTTGAGTGAAGCAACAGTTTTCAAGCTTTTGTATGAGAAACAGGCCCATGCCTGATAATTTAGCATGCAAATCCTATGATCCTTTACAAATCTGCCCTCAACGTAGTGCTGTATCGATCTAAAAATAAATGAGTAAACAAGTTATGACAGATTCTTCATTTTCATTTGCCTGTTTAATGCCATTTTGTTATCAGGAATGTTAGTATTGATTAATCAGGGTACTGCAATGTGACTCATTTACCCCCACAGTCATTATAATAATAAAAGAAACCAAGCATGTGTGATTGTCAATATGAATGTGACTATAATTATATGTGTGAAGTGGGGTGGTAGGCAAAACTAGAAAAATCTATAAATGGAAATGCAAAAATAGCTAATGTTTTAAAACAGGTTTCCAGAACACTTCCTCGTCTGTCATTGGCCGGACCAGCAAATAGTCCCGCCCCAAACTAGCCAATGTTGCTATGTTAGGCTGGTTGACCTACGAATACCCTACTTATATCGAAGCTGGAATGGGAGAAAGTATTTTAACAGAGAAAAAAAATACACATTTAAGCTTTAAAAGAGAGATCTATCTCAAATTATTCTGATTTGTTTTGACTTCTTGACTATACTCATAAAATCATCCTTGAACTATAAAAGTCTAAAGAGGTTTATTTATACTTTGCGGACAGCATCTTTGTTTCCTTTTTGACGTCACTTTTACTCCTTATCAACAGCATCATGGCATCTTCTGTGGAATTATGTTGATTTACTTACACTGATGTTGTTCCAAATTTATATGACTATCTTTCTTCTATGGCACACTAAAGGAGGAGTACATAGTAGGACTACATAGTTGTCATGAAAGTAATCCACATGACTTGTGCATTGTATTCTAAGCCTTCTCAAGCTAAACAATAGATTTGTCTGAGGAATGTCTTGTGTCACGTGTCTGATCATAATGTTGCAAGTTTGAATACAGAGTTACAGAAGAATGGAAGATTAACTACAGAGTATCAAATTAGCTTTTTCACTCAACAAGCCAATTTGGCTACTAATGTTTGGACTACTAAAGGTAACTTTAAGTAGCTACCTGTCATACATAACTTAATCTAGCCAAAATGAAAACTATCAAAAATATTTAACAGTTTACAAAGAATACTATACAAATAAAAGAGTAGTGCCATAAACTTAATCCTTCTTGTTGCAAAATTCTCTGTGATAAAACAGCATTTTGTATTATTTGAAATACAGCCAAAATTAATACTAAAAATGAACATTTAATGGTAAACACGCTTATGCTTACCACATATGGTGTCAAATCATATAGTCATCAGCTGGTGCCTCACAAAGGTTTCCTCACTCCGATGATGAAAATATAAATCGTGATAAAATCATCTGACACCCTTTCATTCATTACTGTATACTGTATTGACGGCAAGTGATTCTCATTGAAGGCAATGTGTTTACAGGTTGCATGATTTCAACCTGTAAACCAACCAAGTGTTCCTGTGGCTCAGTGGTAGAGCATTGCGTTAGCAGTGCAAAAGGTTGTCGGTTCGATTCCCAGGGAACACACATACTGGTAGCCTGAATGCACTGTAAGTCGCTTTGGATAAAAGTGTCTGCTAAATGCATGAAAGATTTCAGCTGCATCCTCTTACCAAAAAGAAGTATATTTCAAGTTTATTTATTAAGGACTTAAGTAAAGTTTTATTACTTAAGAACGTATATTTTTAAGTATACTTTATGTAGTAAGTATACAAATATCAGTGTACTAGTAGTATATTTGTAAGTTTACTATTTCAATACTCCTTGGGACTAAATTGGCCCACTTTCTAGTAAGTATACTTTTAAGTATACCTTAAGTAAAACGTTAGTAAACTTTGAGTACACAACTAGTTTACATCAAAATGTTTAGTTTGTACTGCAACTACACTAAAGTGAACTTATAGGTATACTGATAGTTTACTAATTAAATACTTGTAGTAGCATTTTTAGTACACTTTGAAGTATAGTCTCAGTAAACTACTAGTTTAGTAGTTTTATACTGCAAGTATACTCATAAGTTTTCTTTAAGTGAACTTTACATCATACTTTAAGTATACTACTATGTCCCTATTTATTAATTTGTATATATTTTGTCAGATATATGAATATCTGAACATACAAAACATCAAAAGATAGAACAGGGTATCTGCTTGTAAACAAAAACATTTTATTCTAGCTTCATGCATTCCTTTTTATAAACACTTGAATGTGGGTAAGTTTCATAGGTAAAAAATAAAGAAAGAAATAAACAACATTTTAAACAAAAAGATGAAAAAAGACTATGAATTGGATTCAGTATGATAATCAAAACGTAGATGGAGTCGATCAACACCCCAAAGCTTGACAATCATTATTACCTCTTCATGGGTCAACATTTTATTCCATTACGTTACACAGTTTTGATGCTTTATGTCTGATGATCATGTTAAATTACGTGTGGAAGCATCTGTTGTTTTTCGGTTTCTTCTTCGGTTGTGTTTTGGAAATGCTGTACAGAAGATGTGTAATAGCGCCCCCTACCATATAACAATGAAAACATTCTCGGAGCAAGTTTAGCTTAAATAAATTTAGACCTTTTCGAAGAATAAGTAAAGTATACTTAAATGTCATTATACATATATTTCTGAGAAGTACGTAAAGCACATTTCTGAGAAGTACATAAAAAGTAGACTGAAAGTATACTTTCCTATTTTTTTAGTTTAAAAGAAGTATACTAAAAGCACACTTGAATAAACTTCTTTTTCCTAAGGGTCATTAAGTTAACGAAAACTTTTTCTGTCTTTTTTTTTTTTAAACATTTTCACGATAAGTTGACTTTGAATAGTTTGCAAGAGCTGATTATAAACACAGTGAAGCTATAAAAGTGGACTAGTGAGTAGATGAATTTATCTGTTCATTTATCTGAAACCGATTAGCAACCGGCTTTTTCAGTACAAGTAAAAGTAAAAAAAAAATCACAAGTTGGTTTTACTGATGCATTATGTAATGCATAGTCATAGTATTATGTATAGTCATAAAATAAAATGACCAAATAAAATGTTAACCACAGACCTTAATTCAGGCATTAAAAAAAACAAACAAAAAAAAAAATTGGCTTCAGAATGATGGAACTGGAAGTGCTAAAATGCCTACTCGTTTCCAGGGTTTGGCCTGCAAAAACGTCATCCCTGCAGTACTCTATTGGCTAGTGAGTTGGCTAGTGATTTCTTCAGAATATAGCGCATGAGTCATGTTAACTAATATTACAGTGCTTTTTTGTTATTTTGACGATTGACATCCCCAGTTCACATTTACTTTCCCTATGGAAAAGACTGGTCAGTTCATTAATTTTTGTGTTCCAAGTAAGAAAGAGAAAGTCATAAGGGTTTGGAATGATATGAAAAGCAGTAATGTGCGGGTGAACTAATCCATTTATTGTTTTCCTCATGCATTCATTTATATATTTATTTATTTATTTATTTTCAGAAGCAGGCAGAGTCTGTTATGAGAATAATATAAATCATTGTATTCACTTATCATTTTGGAATTGATTTGGGAGAGCACTACTGTGGTTTTTTTATGTACATGCTGATTAATTGCCTTGTTATGATCGTTTAGCTGAAGACACAGGGAAGCTGTGAAGATTAGTTTAATTACTTGTATGAAAAAGTCATTTGGATGTGATTCGCCATGTATCATGAAAAAATGCCACCCCGGGCGGCTGCCCGGTTCGCCCGTGCCAAAAACCGCTACTGTTCACACATCTGAATAAGGGGAAAAGAGACGGATTTCATTACATCCCATTGTGCCTTAACTGTAAACTTCAGCCGCGAAACTTGCTAACTAGCACATATTAGGACAGAAGATTTGCAAATATTCATAAAAACAAAAAAAACTTATACTCACTTCTTCTGTAGATTAAGCTGGATCACAAATGATTTGCGCGAACATAAAACGCATTTAGGCAGATCGGGATCGGCGCATTTCACAATTTGAGTTGAATTACTGAAATAAATGAACTTTTCCACGACATTCTAATTTATTGAGATGCACCTGTATGTGTACACACACTTCCAACACACATTTATGTTCAAACAACAAGTAAAGTGCATTTTGCATCCGATGACCCCTTTAAGTGGTCTGAAGGACCTACATCAGTCATTTTCCATCTTCAGTTTTCTGTTTCCTGTGACCGATCCCATGACCGATCACACTGGAATGAACAGCTAATGTGGGCTGGATGATTTTGTGCATTTATTCTTCAGGAGGGTGTGTTATGCCCAGTGTTGGGGAGTAACTAGTTACATGTAACGGAATTATAATAAAGTAATTGAAAAGTTACACTACTTATTACATTTTAAGTTGGGTAACTTGTAATCTGTAACCTATTACATTTCCAAAGTAACCTTCCCAACACTGGTTATGCCCCACCATGAATTTACAGTTTTTTTTTTTTTTTGTTAGGTAGATTTATAATATTGCGATTGTGTTCCAGAAATGTCCCCAGTTCTATCATAGGGCTGTCATTATAGCACTATAATTCTGTCACAGACTATGTGAAAGTAAGTTATTAAAGCCTGGTGCTCATGGTCACAACAAAAATATACTGCTATTCTCTTCAGTGCTAATAAAACATTTTGACACTCATGAACCCTCATGAAATTGTTGCATTGGCCTTCTGATGTTACCTGATAAACAGGTTACCTAAATAAATGTTACCTAAATATTACCTAAATATAATCTTGAAGAAAGCATTTATTTTGTCTGTGTGTGTTAATGAACTAATTTTCCCCTCAATGAATTGGCAGAAATTTCTCTCCTCATTCAAAGCTTTGTTAATATAGCATTAGGATAGATTAAGAAGATATCAATATAGCAGCTCTAGGCATTGGGACTAAAATGGTCTTTTTGATGGTGATGGGTTAGTAGACAGATAGTAGATTAGCTCTAAAAGCATTAGGGACAATGAAAATAAAAGTATTATAAGTAATATTTGACACACACTATACACAAATCCTTTTTGTTTTTCAAATCGGATGTTTATGTATTCACTGTCTGCTCTGTCATTTTGCGAGTGAAATCTGATCTGTTTGTTCAGTCAATAACTGGTGTATGCTATGTACATGGGTTGCTAGTAACAACGGCAAGAGATTTTTTCATACAACAACTGAGAGCTGTCAGTGTGGAAAGAGGAGGAGGAAGACTGGGAATTTGCCCCTGCCCTTGTATATCATGACAGCTTACTGCATTGCTGAACTCATGAGGTGCATGAAAGATAAGAATATAAGCAGGCAGTGTTTTACACATATTCATGTTTACACACTAACTCATTCACGACTCACTAGGCAGTGATAACTGCTTTCTATGTGTCAGCGACAGTGCAAACACAGATTTGAATGTTCTGGTATGACTTTGTCAAAGGTTTAGTTAGGGCTGCACGATTATGACCAAAATCATAATTGTCGATTATTCCCTTGAAATTGTAATTGCGATTATTAATTACGATTATCACAATTTACATTGAATGATGTTTATACCATTGTTTGATGTAACTGCATGCCGTATTTTTATATGAAAATAAACAAGCTGAAAACACTCTAACTGAAAAACCTTTAGTGCTTTTCTATAGTCTTAAGCCTCAAATGTCAAATATGCATCGGATTGGTTTCGTTTTTAAATTATAAAAAAAGTTAAAATATGAATGGTATTATAATGTTATACTAAAACTAAAACAATGGAAAAACCTTATGATAACATGTAAAAAGAAAAAAACATATCTTAAGCGTGCAGAATAACATAAGTGGACTTTGAACGATTAATTGCCGCTTTGAACGATTACGTAATTATGGCATCCATAATTGTAATTGCGATTAGAAATTCGATTAATTGTGCAGCCCTAGGTTTAGTAGACACAGACGAATTGTTGTCATTTAGAAACAAGATTGTGTTGGTGTTTGAATCGAGATTGCGATCTTTTAATGACTAATTGTGCAGCTCCAATTTTTTTATATTTATTAATTTTTATTTTTATAGTAAGCATTACCTGATTATTTGATTAATGGTCAAAATAAATGACCAGTTACTTGGTTATCACAATAATTGTTGACGGTCCTAATTTGAACACAATATTGTGCAGTGATTTGTTGTTGTTGTTGATTTGCTGTTTGTACTACCAAAAACTAAATGGATTTGCATCAAAGCATTCCATTGTCTGAACAAAGCCACAGAGTTCTAAAAATAGTCAAATTTGACCTTCCCTACAGGAGGAAGTGTGAGAATTTATTGTCAAACTAAATCCAGGTCGGTGTAGATGCAGTATAAAGTTGTTCAAAGATCCACAGTCTGATCCACAAAGAGCTAACATGATGCGTTTTTGAAAAATTAGAGGTGCTTTGGAGAAAAAGCTGTGTGAGATGAAAGACATATGGTATTGTTGCTTAAGAATGTATGCAGGAAGAGATTCAGGGAGTCCTTTAAGGTGTCCACCCTGAGACTTCCTGGGAGTGTCTCTCTGGGTGCGGTCCAAATAACATTGTACACTTTGCCAGGAAAGTCTATTTTGCTCTTGAAGACGCCCATAGCCTCCTTCAGAATGCACTCATTACACTGTTTCCTCTCTAGGAGAAAACAGGAAGCATAACTCTGGGGATAAAGAGAAGCGGAATGAGGCTTAGATTAGCAAAACTAAAATCCCTCTCACAGCATTTCAGGTCTCGTGACAGATATTTTACATTGCTGTTGTTCAGGCAATTGTCACATGTCTTTACTGGGTCAATTTTTCCTTTGAGTACAGTAAGGTATTACTCATGTTTGCTTGTTTGGTTCAATTCCAAATGCTTTATGTAGAGGAACTGCTGTGCAGCTGCTCTCCATTTAACAATTTGACTTTATTTGTCCTTATTTGTTCCATGAGGGGAAACTATGCCAGCTACTTAACTTAATCTGCGTTATTGCCCCCAGATGTCACAAATGATCAAATATGGATGGAGGAATTATTACATACTGTTTGTTGTAAAGCAAATAGAATTTGACATCTCAAGGTTATCACTTGTTGTGAGATGGAGCAACGCATTATTGATTGAGGGCTTTGCTGAATGTGTGTGTGTGTGTGTGTGTGTGTGTGTGTGTGTGTTTATTGTCTGACTAAAACAAAATGTTTGTGTGAACAGTTTACTAAAATTGCTAGTCTGTTTTCAACAATGCTTTTGAAGTGTTTGGCCAAATTGACCTTGAAATTAAGGATTTATAAGCCAAACCTCTTTAAAAGAATAGGAGATTTAATGATTGCCATTCTCCACATTCAACCCTTTAAATGCTTCTTCTGGCCAAGAATCATCCACTCTGTCAGGAAAAGCCCATCTGATCAGCATGTAAAGCGTCAAAAAACTTAATTTAGTTTAGGGGCTGGTACATTTGAAATCGATGATTCTACTATAATAGACAGTGTGGGAAAAAAAAAAACTCACACAATGCCAAAGCAGTCCCAGTCCAGAAAATCTGTACAGAAAATGATGGAAATGAGAAAGTATGTCTATTCAAAAGTATTTCAAATTGTTTGTAATATATTTTCGCAAGGAAAGATTTTTCCTTTTTTTACTGTGAACATTTTTATAGGTCATTGTCCCTAGTTTTCCTGAATAGCACTCATCATAATGGCCCCTTGTAAACCTTAAAGAGATAGTTCACCTAAAAATTAACTTAATGTCATTCCAAATTACTTTATTTCTTTTGTGGAACATACAAAAATGTGCTTTGTCAATACTAAAAAACCAACCATACCAACTTTCGTTAAAATGTCTGCGTTTGTGTTCTGCAGAAAAACATAATCATATGTTTTGGAATGACATGAGTAATTAAAGGGGTCATATGATGCGATTTCAATTTTTCCTTTCTCTTTGGAGTGTTACAAGCTCTTGGTGCATAAAGATGATCTGTAAAGTTGCAAAGACTAAAGTCTCAAATCCAAAGAGATATTCTTTATAAAAGTTAAGAGTCAACCACGCCTTCCTAAAACGGCTCGTTCTAACACGCCCCAACATATCTACCTCACTATGTGGGAAGATTTGCATAACACCGCCCAAATGTTCACACAAAGAAAGAAGGAGTAACTTTTATTCTCGCTGTAATATTGAAAAGTGAAAAGTGAAAAAGTGAAAAGTGACGTGACATGTGGCCAAGTATGGTGACCCATACTCGGAATTAGTGCTCTGCATTTATCCCAT